>NW_007729400.1:89389-111837 GCF_000696425.1 Galeopterus variegatus | reverse complement strand
CTTAAGGTTGTCTGATATCTCTCTCAGATTTTCTTCAATGTCTTTGATTCTTTTTTCTTTTTTTTTGTCTGCTTGTTTTATTTCAAACAGCCCATCTTCAAGTTCAGACGTTCTCTCTTCCACTTCCACAAACCTGCTGGTTAAACTCTCCATTGTGTTTTTTATTTCCCTAAATAACTTCTTCAGTTTATCAAGTTCTGCTACATTTTTTTTTCAGGACATTGATTTCCTTGTACATTTCCTCTTTCAGGTCCTGTATACTTTTTCNGGGGAGCCACCTCTCTGGTCAGCTTGGACTCTGCTGGGCTGCTGGATCACAGGGTGGTACCACAGAGTTTGTGGTCTCTGCTGATCTTCCACTTCCCGTGCAGGACTTCTCCCTGTTCCGTGAGCTCTGGCCCTGGCTGCTGGATCACCAAAATAATCCTATTTCTAATAGCAGATTCTGGTACAGCTGCATCTGGCATGGGCCTCAGGCTGCTTCTACTCATGGCGGAAAGTGGCAGGCAGCTGGCAGTTACAAGCAGATCACATGGTGAGAGGAAGCAAGAGAGAGAAAACGAGAGACATGGTTTCTAATACTTATTTCTTTATACATTGTGTTGTTTGATCCTCATACCCCATCCCCATCCCTGTGGTAGCTATAAAATATCACGCTCTTTCTCAGTGATTTCCATTGTTTTGAATCAATTTGCCATGGATCTGTCATGTTTCTGCACATCTTGCAAGCAGACACACTGACAGCCTTTCTTGTGGACTGTCATATTAAGTGTGTTTCTATAGTGAGCATCAACCTCTGGAACAAAGAGCAGATTTGTTTACTATTCAGTATAATAAAGATGATGTCTTCTTCCAGGGCAAAGGGCAGGTTTGTGTATAGCCCATTGTGAAAGATTTGGGTTTCCTAACCTTGGCATTCCTCCACTATGATGCAAAGCCACTGTGTGCACAGCATCTATCTGGGCTACTCTGTGATCCCCCATGGGACTTGGGGGCAAGGAAAGCTGATGCAGACATGAAACTCATACTGCTTGCTCTGCCCTGAGTAATAAAGTCCTTTGTCTCTGAACCAGAAGTCTCATGTCTTCTGCCAGCATCCATCAAACTGTGGCAAACTCATTAGCCTATAAGTGAGATAAAAATCTCGGATTTTTTATAGTTCTTGAAAGCCACCCAATGCATGGAACTGCCATTCCTTCACCGAAAAGTATGGAGGCCATTCTCAAAACCTTCAATTTCCTAACTTTCTATACTTTCCAGCACCAAGTCCCGTCAATTTACCCTGTAAATATGGCCTTGCTTTATCTAATTCTCTCTGCAACATTACTATCACCCCAGTTCAAGGTCCCAGTGTCAAATTCTGAATGATTGTAATAACCTTGTAATTTACTTACGTGCAGCCCCTTTGACACCCGCCAGTCCATTTTTCCTGCAGCAGCCAGTACTATTCATGGAATGTGGATCTGATCATTTGGCTTCCTGAAATTTGCAGAATAAAGACAAGATTCCTTCACATGACCACCACTTTCTCTCCTGATTTATTCTGCATCATGATTCTCCTCACTCTCCTGGGTAGAGCCACACAGGCCTTCTTTAATTTCTTAAATTGGGGTTGTTATACTGCCTTGCAGGCTTTGCTCTGCACAAGATTAAGGGGTGTTACTTAACATTGTACTCATCCTAGATTTCAATGATCTTCTAGCAGATGGCAATAAAATGTCTGAAAAAAGGGGTGTTTTTCTAATTTTTGCAAGGGCATCATATGGGCCATCGTATTGTCTATGGCCATGAGACCTTTGGATATGCAGTCCCATTTGCTCAGAATGCTCATCTCTCTCTTATTTTTGTCCAGTTTGCTCATATCTGTTCTTCAAACCCTAGTTCAAGCTTCACTTCCTCAGGAAAAGTCAATATTCCCTTATTCCCTAAAGATGTAAAATCCTTGTATTATATATGACCAATACCTCTTTTCCACAGCACCTGCCACAGTTGATACTTTATCTTTATTTTAAGTTGCATTCATTATTTTATGTTCATTTACATTATTTGATTGATGTCTAAATGCCCCCTGGACTATAAGCTCTGTGGAGAGAAGGATCATGCTTATATTTCCTATATCACTGTAGTATCCTCATTACCTAGCACACTGTTCAATAAACATGTGTTGAATGCTGCATGAATAGACAGAGTTGGGGATGTTATCCCAGTTTTATAGATGAGAAAATTGAGTCACAGAGATGATAAGTTGTAGAAGATTCTTGAAGCAAATGTACTTCAGAGGTCCTGCTTTTCCAAAGCCTTGCAGTTTCAAATATTGACCTTGAGGAGGACTGGAAATTTTCCTCAGACTATAAAGTCTCTGGCATAAGATAAAGATTTGTGGCACAGCAAGGTTGCTGGCTCAAGGACAGACTAGTTACTGATTGTTATATGAAGATACTGAGAAATTACTGTAAGAAGGGAATGTTTGCTAAGATCAAGCTTTTGTTGGTAGGACCACTTAATTGCCGTACTGGAATGTCATCTGGCTTGTTTCACTGAAAGTTACCAGCCTATATTGTTAAACTATAACCCCACCTATGTTCTCTTCCTGTAACTTCCTGGTCTAGAAAATAAAAGCAGGAAGAGAACCCCAATTCAGGGTTAATTTCCCAAGGAAGGGATGCCTCTTGCTTGAGGGCTCTGGGGAGGTTAACCGTTTCAGGGCTTCTCACTGCTTGGAAGAGATGGGCTTTGAGTAATCCTTTGCAGCTCAATCACCCAGGGGAAGTGGGATGATAAATCCATGGGGGGCAAAGCAACAAAATGGTGCCCCATGTGAGGAAGTTCTCTACAGATCGGAGACTGACCTGCCAAGCACTGGAGAGGAAAAGGACATCCAATTCATCCCGGCAAGGGAGTCCCTGATAACAGAAATGCATCCCGGTTAGGGGATCACAGGTGGCTTTTGATTAGCGATTGCATGCCTGTGGCAGGTCAAAGTTAAGTCTTTTCAACTCTGGAGGTATTTTTTCTTTCTCTTTACTTTTAAAATATGGATAATTCATTAACAAAAAGGGAGACTGAACATACATTACAACTCCAATGTCTCCTTAAAGCTGCAGGCTGTAGGTAACTGAATGGCAGCTTGTGAAACTGTTAGTGGATATTAAACAACCACGTCCTTGATACCTCAAGGAAGGGAGACTTAACATAAAAATTTGGGAACAAAGTGGTCACGGGTTAATTATGCAATGGGTATTGTTAAAGCTTCCCACCTAACAACTAGGAATCTATGTCAAGTCGCTCTGAGACTTATCCAAGACCTTAACAAAAAACTAAGACATGTTTATGTCACCAAAAAAGGATAAAACTTAATTTTTGCCAGTGACTGAGAAGGCTTTAAATTGGATAATCTAAAGTAAAAGAAGTTAATATTTCTTTACAGCGTTGGCATTGTTTGAGCATGTTTTTCTTTCTTATCTGCACAATGCTTCTCTTCTCTCTTAAAAGCAGTGGTTCTTTTCTTAACTGCATGTGCTACTCTTTTTCACTGAAGACTCTGGAGTTTGATGAATAAAAGCAGCCATGGTGCCAACCAGACCCCTTTTGGGTCTATTCCTCTTCTTCTAAAAACCTCAGGAGTCAAATGGTTTCATCTCTGATTGGTGGTTCAGCTCTTGAGCTCAGTAAGCCATTTGAGAAACAAAAACTAGACCAAGATCTACCTCTTTAACTAGATGGTCTCAAATTTTCTGATATCCACCTGGTTATCTTACACAGACTTGTAAATTCTCTTCTAGTCTCATCTATGTATTTCTTCACAAAATTCTATGCTATTTTCTTAAAAGGAAAAAAAAATTCTTCTCTGCATCTTCTTGAAAAGGCTTGCATACTTTGCTTTACAATGTAAATTTGTTATCTTGCTTTCTTTTAGGCAAGATGAGTCCTGACAAATAAGTCTTTTGGAAATAACACAATCTAAACCTGACTGTCCTTTTTACTAGTGAGCTTTTCTATTACATTTTAAACAAAACCTATAAGATCCTTATTTGCTCTTGTTGTTTATGTCTGCATATATGTGTGTGTAAGCTGTATGTTATGTAAGCTGTATGTTCATGTCTTTTTGTGTAATTGTGCTATGTGCAAGGTACCTAATTGGCTTATAATTAATGCACACTCATTAAATAAATAAGTATACTTTTCAAGTTCATGTGACTTAAATCTTCTAAAGTTTTGAGAAATATATTTTAAAAATTTGATCAAAACTTTTTACCTAAATTTGTCTCTAGGTCAATATGTCTCCTTGTTATCTCAGCTCTGCCTCCTGGTCATGCTGGGAGAAACAATATATTTTATGTATATACTGCCCTCTGTCTTAAGCTCCACATGGCTCCAAATGCCACGTGGAAACCCAGGACCTGAAATGACTAGTGAAAAGAAACCTATGCCAAATATCGCATAGGACCTAGTTAGCATTAGCTGATAAGGATTTAGATCTAATATACCAAGTTTTGGGCTGGGAAACCATAAATATGTATTTGGTAAAGATAGCTAAAACTCAAACTGGGCTTTGTATAATTTGCTCTGATAAATGGATGCCTATTTACTAACCTGAATGTATAAAAATGTTCTTATCAGCACACATCATTGCCTGGGTTTACTAATCAAACAGGATTACTAAAGGTCTTTTCACTTAACTGCTCTTGATGCAAAGTTGTAAAAGGCTTTCTTTGTCCCTCAGATAACTGGTTCAAGAAACTTATTTCATGATAAGTTCTTGTGCTCTCTGCCTTTAAAACGCTTTGTCACTTTGCTTTTATTTTTTGTAGTAATTCGTGATCTTAAACTAAATGTCTTAAGCCTTTTGTTATTTAACAAAGCTTTCCAACATGAAATTCTGAAACGTTAAAATAACTTTGAGGAATTACAATGGCCCTGGAGTTTCTCAAAGGATATTTAAAAAATGTATCAAAACTAATTGGCTTATTTAATAAATTAGACTATATGGGAAAGCATCGTCAGTACTGAAGGTGTTATGGATATGTGTTCCAAAATCTTGTAAGGTTCTTAAATATCTGTGTCTTGATATAAATGCTACCAGTCATAATCTTGGATTAATTATAATTTTAAAATGTTGTGTCTTCAAATATTTCATGAAAAAACTCTGATAGGTACAGATGTCCGACAAACTTTGAGTTCATAGCTTTAAACTAAAGTTCCAAAATTTTAATGAAGAAACTGATGGGTTTGTGAAATTGTTCACAAAGGTCGAAACAACAAAAGTTAATTGGTAAATTAATGAAAAAGTATTATGGGTTTTTACAATTTTCTTATTTTAAAACACTGCTGATGTTTTGTTTTCCAAATGTAAGAAAACTCTCTCTCTCTCTCTTAAGCTATCTATAACTAAGAACAGTTTCGTAAAATGTCATTTAAAACAGAGATAAAAGCATTTGTTTTCTCCCTATTTGATCCCCCCTAATTTAGTGACTTTAAGTATTCTTATGATTATTACGACAATGTGGCTATTTTTATAAGTTCAATGAAAATTAACTCTCTCTTTATAACAGGATATAATTTAAAACTTTGGATATAAGATAGCATGTCTCACTTTGAAGTTGCTGATCTCTTTTTTATATTTGCCCAAATTTGGCTTAACTGCTGCTTCATCCTGCTGTTCATCTTTCCCCCTGACATGGGATAGACAGATCTTCACCTGGGAAACAGCATGCCCAGCAGTGTGGGACTTATACAAAGAAACATAAGACCTTTTCAATCAAGATATTGATCATCAATGCTTTTATGAGGATTGCCTTGATCATAAAGGGGGAAATAACGTCTTCTCTACAAAAGCAGTTCTCTAAATTTTCCTGGCCTTAAAGAGGGTTTGTAACTTGAATGAGACATCCTGCTCTTAAACAAAAGACTTGTAATTGATCAAAAATTTTACATAAGATTAGACACTCCGAAAGCAGTAATCTCCTGGATAGATTAACATTAACAAACTCTCTGGACTCAGAATCAACTACTATATAGAGCAGATTCCCATTCTGGAGTTTCAACAATTGATAATTACACCCAATTCACAGCACCTGGAATGATGCCGCAGCAGCTGCTCTGAGAGACGATGACATTATCAGTCCTCACCTGAAGTAAATTAAAAGGACTTGCCATGCTAAATGATACTAACTTTGTTTCATATGCTTTTGTCTTAACTGTGCAAACCTGATCTATAGCTCCTGCTTTTTCTTTTAAATAAATAAAATGGGGAAGATGTAGAAGATTTTTAAAGCAAATGCACTTCACAGGGCCTGGATTTCCAAAGCTTTGCAGTTTCAAATATTGATTTTGTGGAGGACTGGAAATTTTCCTCAGGCTATAAAGTCTCTGGCATAAGATAAAGATTTGTGGCACAGCAAGGTTGTTGGCTCAAGGACAGACTAGTTACTGATTGTTATATGAAGATACTGAGAAATTGCTGTAAGAAGGAATGTTTGCTAAGATCAAGCTTTTGTTGATAGGACCACTTAATTGCTTTACTGGAATGTCATCTGGCTTGTTTCACTGAAAGTTACCAGCCTATACTGTTAAACTATAACCCCACCTATGTCTCTTCCTGTAACTTCCTGGTCTAGAAAATAAAAGCAGGAAGAGAACCCCAATTTGGGGTTAATTTCCCAAGGAAGAGATGCCTCTCACTGGAGGGTTCTGGGAAAGTTAACCACTTCGGGACTTCTCACTGCTCAGAAGAGATGGGCTTTGAGTAATCCTTTGCAGCTCCATCACCCAGGGGAAGTAGGGTGTCAAATCCATGGGGGGCAAAGCAACAATAAGTGAGCTTCTCATGGTCATATAGCTACTAAGAAGCAGCGCCAGGTCTCACATTCAGGTTTCCTAAAAGATCAAGTTTCTTTCCATTAAGGTTGTTCTTTTGAGTCTAGGACAGACTAGAAAGATCTGCATAAGGAGAACAGTATGTAAGAGGAGAGTCCAGAGTGTAGTTTATTCTGGGAAGGATGTTAGGTACATGTAAACACTGGGACTATATCAAAGTAAAAAGCTTCTGCACAGCAAAGGACACTGTCAACAAAGGGATGAAACAACCTACAAAATGGGAGAAAGTATTTGCAAACTACACATTAGGCAAGGGGCTAATATCCAGAATATATAAGGAACTTAAACAATACAATGGCAAAAAACCAAACAACCCAATTAGGAAAAGGGCAAAGGACCTGAACAGACATTTCTCAAAAGAAGACATACAGGCCAATAAGCACAGGAAAAAATGCTTGACATCACTAATTATCAGGGAAATTATTAATTATCACAAATAAAAACCACAATGAGATATTATCTCACTCCAGTTAAAATGGCTATTATCAACAGGACAGAAAATAACAAGTGCTGGTGAAGATGTGAAGAAAGAGGAACTGTCCTACATTGTTGGTGGGAATGCAAATTAATACAGCCATTATAGAAAACAATATGGAGGTTCCTCAAAAAAATAAAAACAGATCTACCTTATGACCTAGCTATCCCATTACTGGGTATATAGCCAAAGGCAATTCAACTAATATATCAAAAAACACCTGCACTCCCATGTTCATCACAGCAATATTCACAATAGCCAGGAGAGAGAATCAATCTAAACATCCATCAGTGGACAAATGGATTAAAAAACTGTGGTGTATATGCACAATGGAATACTACTTGGCTATAAAAAAAATGATATCCTAGCATTTGCAGCAACATGGATGGAAGTGGAAGCCATCATGTTAAATGAAGTAAGTCAGGCACGAAAAGACAAATACTGCATGATATCACTCATATGTGGAATCTAAAAAAGAAAAAAAGTTCTCATGGAAGTAGAGAGTAGACTAACAGTTACCAGAGGCTAGGGATTGGAGGGAGGAGGAAAAATGGTGGACTGTTACAAAACTGTGCTGTCTACCCTAAGTGAGTCATTGTGCAGTATATGAATATATTGAAACAACAAACTGTACCCCACAAATATGTACAAGTAAATGTTAAAATATTTTGAAAAAAAAGAATGTCCTGGAAAACTCAAGCCCAAAATAATAGCAACAATAAAAACCACTAAACGAAGTGAAAGGAAGACAGGCAAGAAGAAAACCATAGAGCCAGATGGTGCATCCAAACGGAAGGTGGGGGCGGGCAGGGCTTACGTGGGGGATTGGCCACAGACTTGGTAGCCAGGAGGATTGAGTAGAATAAGGATTGAAGAGTGGGTCTGAGAAGTTGAAGAGATTTAGGATCTGACCCTCAAAGACTGGCTTCTGGACACTTGTTTTCAGAAGAGATGCAACTTCTTAGGGAAATGTAAGTTACTTATAATAAAAGTAATGATAGTAGTCATTTACTGGGTGCCTAGTGTGTGTCGAGCACTGCTCTAGATGCTTTACAGACGTTCTTTTAGTCGGTCCTCCAAGCAGTCCATTGAGGAAGATGTTTACTTAGAGCCTCAGCTTGTCCTTTTCTCCTTCTTTTTGTTTCCAATATTCTCATAAAGTATGTGAAATTTTTCTCACTTTTTGTGTTTTTTTCCTCACTTCTCCTACTTCCCTGTTTCCTGGTCCATACTCTCCCATCATTTTCACAGCCAGGTTCTCAGGGCATTATGATACCCTCTGTTAAATTCCACCAGGTTGTCTGCCAATCCCCAACCTCTTTCTGTTAAGCTAACTGCCACTGAAGCAACTAGTGGATTTTCACTTCTTCCAAGGACACTACACTATAATAAAGTATTACTGGAGAAATATGTAAGGTATTCTTTTAACTGGATAAATGAATCTTTAATAATTTTATTTCAGGCAGAGTTGCAAGATATTTTTGAAGGGCAAAAGGAGTTAGTGGGCCTTTGAGATTATATCCACACCTAGGTCTTTGCTAACTAAATCTCTTGGAAGATTGATTCCATCTAGGTCTTCTAGCTCCCTCCACTGTTTTCCCCGCACTTCTTTGTTAAAATTCTATGACTATACATGGCCCATGGGCATATATGAACAATTTTCTTTGTATACAGACAGCAGTTCTCTCCACTGGCAACTACTTCTTCCTTGCATCTAGGGCATCCTGAGAAATGAGAAAGCTAAGCTGTTTCCAGGGCGTGGTGAATTAGGGCAGTTGCTCTGTTCCATTTTCTACTGTGGAACGATTAGGATAACTGGGGGACAAAATGGTTAGCTGGGACTCACTTTTAGAATGTCTGTTACACACAGCCCAACAACCATTAGCGATCTTCTGATTAGTTGACTTGCAGTTCATTGGAGGTGCAGTTGTGGTTGGCATATGACATGAGTAGCTTTCCCCCCATTGTTTGCTGAGCTTTCAGGAGCTCCATGAAGAGCTTAGGAATGTTTCCCAGGACCCATTTGCTTCTCTAGTAGAAATCTTTTCATTTCCACATGGACTGGGGTTCTTGGTTTCTGAACTGTTGCCTCAGTCCTGGATTGTGCCTCTGGCCTAAGTCCTATGTATCAGCACTTTGGCTAAACTGTCTACTTGGCTTTTGATTTCACTCATGGATGTTGTCTCTTAGATCATCTTTGTTTCTACTCTCTATAGACCCACAGATCAGTCTCACTGTACCCTCTGGTCATTGCAGGCTCATGGGATTCCTGTGTTCTGGGACTCGACTGGTCTGAAAGGAGAATTTTGACATGACTACCAAATGCTGAATGTGGGTCTAAATATGAGGTGTGGTGAGATGATACCCCTGAGCTGTTAGCATAAAGCTGAATATCATGTGACAAAGAGTGCCCAGAAGCAATCAAAATAAAATGCCAGGCTGCTGGATGACTAAGATGAATGTCTGCATGGCTGGGCCAAGAGGAAGATTCCAGAGACTAAGCAATAGAACCCGAGGATACCTTGTAAGAGAAGGCAGAGACTGGAGACCAATCTTGAGCTGCTGAAAAGAATCTCCAAACACCTTTTTCAGGGGGCTTGTAGCCTCAGTCATGGATGTACAGAGAGCTAAGGGGCCAAACTTGCGTAAACAGATAAGTGGTTAAGAGATTTGTGTGTCGTTATTTTTCAATACTGGATCTTATTAGAAAACATCTTGTTAGGTACTATTATGAGTGTATCAGTTAGCTATTGTTGTGTAGCAAACCAACTCAATGCACAGTGGCTTAAGATAATTTATTTTATAAATTTATAAGTAACATTTATTGTTATAACTCATGCTTCTGGGGGTTGGCTGGGGCAGGGGAGTGGAGGAGCCTCTGCTCTAGGGTAGGACAGCTTATTTAGGACAGTTCTACTCCACATGTCTCTATCCTCCTCCTGAGACAAGCAAGTTATCCCAACATGTTCTCACAGTGATGGCAGAAGAGCAAGAACAGAGCAGAAACCCATAAGGTCTCTTCAGGCTTCATCTAGGAACTGGCATAATGTCACAATCTGCCTTATTCCATTGGCAAAAAGCATCATGACCAAACACAAGTCAAGAAGCAAGGGAGTACCTCCTGCTGGGAGAGCACTGTAAAGATACACAGCAAAGAGTGTGGATACAGGAAGGGGAACAATTGAAGGTAATAATTCAATCTATACAATGCGCTAGGCACTCATCATAGGTATAATAGGTAGGTATTATCCTGATTCTATAGACAGTTCAAAATGTACATCATTCATTATGGTAACACAACAATTAAGTGAGAAACATAGATTTCAGCCCAGGTTTGTGTGGTTCTACATTCACAATCTTTCCACTACAGGATCAGGATTCACCAAATTATCCTCCTTCATTCCAGTTAATTTTATACAGAGCATACATACAAACACAAATGTTATATTTGACAAATACTCTAATTCAATAAATAAAAATGAAAACAAACATGGAAAACAGAACAACAAACATACAATCAACTACCATACACATCCTCAGAAATAAAAAAAGATAGTATATCCATGAAACAAGAGTAGAATGTTGTGAAAAAGGAATAGTTAACACACACACACACATATACACCCTACTTACAGAGATTTAAAATATCATAGCAGTAGTGAAAAATCTCAAAAAAAGCATTTTTAAAAAATATTTTTTTAAGTCAGAGAATCAAATGATTTGTGTCAAAATCCAAAAAAATATAGTTCTAGAGAGAATACAATAAATTTAGGAGAGGAAATAATCAATAAAATGATTTGAGAATAGTTCCTACAGTGGAAGAATGTGAGTTTCCAGATGGAAAGGGCCCACTGAGATTGTGGTGGGAGAAAATGGCCCTTCCTCAGTTCACACCATTGTGAAATTTCAAACTGCTTGGCTCGAAGATAAGATCCTACAAGATGCCAGTGAGAACAAACAGGTGCACAAAAAGAAGAATCAGGATAACTTTAGATTTCTAAACAGCATCACAAAAAACTCGAGGGCAGGGAATCCAACCCAGGAGAAAACTAATGGAAATTTCTAGCATGGCATTGTTCTGCCAGTGTAGACAGCACTCAGCTGAGAGATAGGAAAGATGGAGGTATTTCAGATGGATATGCCCAAGAAAAAAATGAAAAAGATAAATTTCTTGATGTGGTTGACTGCGTGGAAAATACTGAAAACTTTTGAACGATGTAAGAAAAATTAGTAATATATGCAGACAACTAATAACATGGATGTGCATGTACTACTTTGATAAAATTAATATTGATTTAAAAAATCCAAGTTCAGCTAGTATGATGATACAGTCCTTTATAAACGAGTTTTTCTCAGTTTCGACATGGACCTTTATATTATTGCCAACACCTAGAGTGCACAAAATTCGCAGAGCAGCTGCAATAAGTGCTGTTTCTAGTCACAAGAATGCATCATTTAAATGTATCGATCTTAGGAATTTCAAAGGTTTGACCTTACAAGGTCAGTTGAAAAAGAAGGGTCAACACTTTATTGCGTGTTAACCACAGCTGTAAACTCAAGAAGCACTCAGGCTAGAGGACATCATACAAGAGATAGCAAATTTTGGCAAAATGAATATTAATTACTAGATAACTTTAAGAAAAAAATATTAAACTATCTCTTACTTCTCTATGCTGAGCTTTAAATCTTCATTTCTTTCTAAAGTGATCTCTGTGTCTGTGGAACTCTGTTGACAAACCATTTCACGTCCTCTGGGTAGGACTTGGAATATTCTCTTTGTGCTTCCAAGGAGAATAATAATCTTGGCAAGAAGCTGTGCTTGTACAGCTTTCTTTCTCTCAGCTCTGGGTGATGTTCCTCCGAAAGCCCCTGCTCTGGGCCAACTTTGGATGGGCGAAGTGTGACATATTCTTATTTTTGCACCTGATTGCTTAGAAGAGCTTGTCTTTTCCCTGTCAGTTTCACGTCCGACAATTCCCTTTCTGGTCGTCTGTTTCTAAAGATTGCTGTTGAGAAACACCGTTAGCATAAATACCAGACACTTTGCTTAACTCTCCCTCACATCTCAGCCCCCTGTTTCTACATTCTTCATCACTGGCCCTGCTGGTCTTGGTTTCCTTTTGCCTACTTGCAAAAAGTACACTTCATTCTTTTGCCTAGGTCTCTCATTCTCCTTTGCATTGTATCAAATGTTTGTACGATTTTGTGGAATTTCTGATGAAAAGTCCTCCATTGATGCCTTTGCTTCTGTTATCACATTTACAAGTTCAGTGTTGTCTTTTGCTATCCCTGAAAGCTCCTATTTGTAGTACCCTCCCCACCCCCAATTTCTATCAAAGGATCTGGTGTCAGATGATTTCTGCCACCTTTTGGGAGATTGTGCCATTGCTGGTGTCTTCTCTGTTCTATGTGGCTTTCCATTCCTCTTTGGAGTTGTAATATGAGTTCGATTCATCAAAGGCTCCCCTCCCACTTCCCCCAAATTTTTACGCATTGTTTTTGGGAGTTACATTCTGAGTTCTGGTTGGTGCATTTCTTCATTTTAGGTGTTTCATTTGGGTTATTTGTGATGGATTTACTCTCTAAGACTTTGCCCAAGTCTTGAATCAGGAGAGGAGATCTGGAGGAACCAGAAGTTTAAACACAAGTCATGCTGAGGATAGGGAAAATACCAATAGACCTGGGAAGCCAATGGGGGTATGGAAAAGCTCAGAGAGCTGAAATACCACGTGCTTCCAACTCAGACCCAGGCTCCCAGCAGTTACTGAGACGGTGCTCATTCCAACCCATTCCCTAGCAAAGGTCTCCAAGTTGGTCTCCTAAAGAAAGTTCCTGTCTCGGAAATCCACAGTTAGCAAAACTAAAATAAATGGGAAAAGAATATCTGATTTTCAGAAATCCCCGTTTTCAGTCAATGTGATTAAAATACATTCATTTAATAAAGTAAAGCCAAGTCTCTTTTTAAAAACAATTTATATATTCAGAAGAAGATTTACATAAATTGCTGGTGGCACTTATTCATGTATTCATTATATATTTATTAAGCACCTACCAAGGTCTAGGTACTATATATTGGCCTATCCTTTTGGATTATAATTCAGCATCACATATTTATAGTCATTACTATTTTTATATATTTTATATCAGTAATCTGACTCTTGGGAATTTGTCCTAAGGTAATAATTCAGATGAAAAAAATGATATGTAAAACGTATTTACAGCAGCATTATTTAAAATGGTAAAAATCCTAAATGTCCAAACGATAGGGGAATTAAGGTAACGGTGGCATATTAATTCTATGAACATGAGGTACTTACTGAAAATGATAGATACAAAGTGTAGAAAATGGGAAAGAGTATATGGAAGTATTAGGAACAAAACTCAGACAAAAATTTTATAAAAGTACAATTGCAACTATGTAAAAACACATACTATATGTATGAAAATTTGTAGAGAACAATGAAAAATGTGAATAGTTATTACGATTGGGTGGTCAGATTATATCCTCATTTTCCTTCTTGAAATATAAATTTTGTCTTAATAGTAAGTAAAAATAATTAATGACACAGATTGAAAAAAATCTTAAAAACACCTAGTTTTTGTGGCATATGGTAATATGCACTTAATGTAGAATTCCAAGGGTCCTTAATATTAGTAGTGTGGTTACATATGGAAACAGTTTGATCTAAGATGTCAAGGGAAAGGATATTCTTAGAAACCAGTAGTGATAACTAATATCATTCCATATACGGAAGCACAAAGATTCCCAGCCCGAACTAGTTCCTTTCCCTACCCAAACTTCATTGGTTTCTATAATTTTTTTACTACTTTAAGGAGATTTCATCCTCATCTGGTACTTTCAGAGCCTTGAACTCCTTAGAGGTCACTTGGGGTAATGGAGAATTCAAATCAAACTGAGTTCAACTTATTCTATGGCTGAGTTTCTATGTGATGCTAAACAAGTCACTATTTCTGAGTCTTGGTTTCCTCATCTGTACATAGAATGTGGATGATTATAGCTTCCCTCTCACAGGTCTGTAATGACAGGTATACAAAAGTCCTGATACAATAGGTGGACCCAATAAATAGGAGATTTCTGCCTCAAGGTTGAGAAGCCAAGTGAGCGTCTATGAGCCATGTAGTGCAAGAAGGTTGCTACAAAGTTTTGCAAATAGCCTCCCCTCACTCAACTGGCACCAAGCACTGCCGTTGCAGAGTGTGACCTCAGCAGCAGGATGGACTGTGTCTCACAGCAAGTCCATTGGACTGCCTATTTTATCATTAAAAAGACAATATAATTTTATTTGTTTACTAAATAAAACTTGGAAAGGAGTGAAAAGAGAAATCCCAGAGTCTCTCCAGTTGAAGAAAATAGTTGTTAACATTTTGCGCTCTTTCCTTCCAGTCTTCCCTTATGCATAGGTTTTGGCTGGTTTTTAAACACAATTGTAATTATACTGCACATAAAATTTCACATCTTGAATTTTTCATTTAAATGTAGTGAATAAGCTATTTTTGTGTCATTCCATAGTTTTCAGGGCCATCATTTTTGATGGCTGTGTAATATTCCCGTTTGGAAACTTACAAGCAATTTGCATGCTGTCCTTTCTTATGCCTAGGAGCCTCTTGCACAGACTTTTCATTTCTAGGAAGACTTCTGAGTTTTCCATGTGGCCCTAGATCACACTGCCGAAGGCATTTGGAAGCATAAACATTTTCCTGGAAAGATAGGAGAAAAGGGAAGTGGAAAAAGGAACAAACAATAAAAGAGAAAGGCTGAAAGAGGACGGAGAAAGAGATACAGGGAGAAAGGAAGGAAATAAGAGGAAAAGAGGGAAAGAACAGGAGCAAAAAGACGAAATAGAAAAAAGTTTAAGGAGAAGGGAAGAGAAGAGGAAAAGAAGGAAAGAAAACAAGGAGGAGCAGGAGGAGGAAGGGGAGGTGAGAGGACTTGAGAAAATGAAGAGGTAAAATGTCAGGTGTTTTCTGATAGAACATGGGCCGCTTTGACTCTCACATAATAGATGCTTTCTAAGGAAGATAATGATTCCCTTGAGTTCTTATCCCATTGGCTGCTTCCAACACTTTGCCAGCCTCTGACATTTTTATTCTCAATAATTCATATTTAATATTATGGCTATTGGACCTTTTGGCACTTAATAATTCTTGAGTTTGAATCACAAAAACATTTACCTGACATCCTTCTTTCTAAAGACTCATCATTACTCAACTAAATAGATGACAGTCTTTGATTAATTCCTTAGATCTCCAAGGGCTGGGTCCTGCACCTGGCACCCCTTGAATTCCTCTTCAAAGGATTCTATTTTGCTCCACTTTGATTCAGTGTCTTTGGATGAGACAAACTCTGTCTTTCCAGTATTTTGTTTCTGTCTCCATACTCGAATTTCAAGACTTGTGGTCCATATGCCACATGCTGGCATTTTTACAGGCTCTGAGGGGTCCTGGGTCCCATGTGCTGCCTCCTGTTTTGGGGAAAGTAAAGTTCATGGGAGACCTTGAAAGCCCCTTATCCTGCTACCAATTGATCAGTGCTGCTGAAGTGAGGGATCTGAGCCTGGCTCTCCCCAGTCTGCCCAGGGACCATCTGCATCTTGTGAGCCTTGGCGCTGCCATTGCCCATGGGATGAACATGAACATCAGAGGCACTGGTGGGGCCTCCAGTAAAAGCTGGAGCAGGATGTGAACAGCTTGCCTACATGTCCACTCATTCCATTATCTCAGGAAGCCAAATGCTGTACCTCAGTGCCTTGGCAGGAAGACCTTCCTGATCAGTAGGTTTGTAAGGCCCTCTTCATTACCCAAGGCCCAGCCAGTGGGCAGGATCTCCACCCCAACCCCTAACAACTGGACAAGATGGGGACAGGGCTGTTTCTCCGCTAGGGAGGAGGCATGGTCAGAGAACCTGGGGTTGAAACTCAGCTCTCCCACTTAGGTGCTCTGTGACTTGAGTCAGCAACATGCCTTTTAGACTCAGTGTCTTCATCTGTAAAATGGGGATGAGAATCCCTGTCCTGCCTACCTGTAGAGTTGTTAGAATTGTACAGTAAATAACACAGGGTAAAGTACATGGCAAATGAAATGCCCTTCACAGGTTGAGGGAGACGGTGCTGTAGTGGTGGGAGGAACATTGCTTTGGAACCAGGAGTCCTAGGTTCAAATGACCCCTCTGCAATTGACAACTTGCATTCCCTCATTCTGTAAATGGGGCTAACACTACCCTCTGGCCCTTCCTTACAGACTGTGAACATCAGATGAGATCATGGGAGTAAAACTGCGAAGTGCCTTAAGTGAGATATTGTTGGTGTCATTTGTATTCCTGTTGTTATAGGCACTATTATCATCCTGGTGTCATGGACTGAAATGTTTGTGTCCCTTCCAAACTCACATACTGAAGCCCTAATCCTCAATGTGATGGCATTTGGAGATGGGGCCTAAAGGAGGTAATAGGGTTAGATGAAGTCATGAGGGTAGAGCCCTCATGATGGGTTAGTGCCTCTATAACAAGAGAGCCCAGAGAGTTTGCTTGTTCTCTCTCTCTGCCATGTGAAGACACAGTGAGAAGGTGGTCATTGACAAACCAGGAAGAGACCTCTTGCCAGAATCCAACCACTGGCACCCTATCTTGGACTTCCAACCTCCAGAATTGTGAGAAAATAAATTCTGTTTTTTAAGCCATTCAGTTTATAGTATTTTGTTATGGCAGCCTGAGCAGACTAAGAAACTTGGTGTTAGGCCCTGGCAAGATCCCTTCTCCTGCCCTAGAGTGTGGACTTGCTCACATAATCCCCTGGCTGTCTATCACCCGGGGCCAGGACTAGGGTCACGTAAGTAAAGCTCTTGCCTCTGCAAAATTTAAGGCAGTGCCCATAACTCTGTCATCAAGATAAATATTTCAATGCAATAGTAAAAACAGCAACAGCTTAATGCAAAAAAAATCTAGGATGAACAAAATACCAGAATTTTAAGTAAAGACAAGGTCAGTAACAGTGCTGGGCCAAGCTACATTGGAGCCTGAGGCAAAAGGAAAAATTCATAATAGTGATCCTATTTTTATTTAACAATTTTGATAATTTTGTTTACCATGGATTTTTTGCATAAATTTTGATTTTTTAAATATTGCATTAAAATATGATTTATCCTGATCACTGAGTTTTTTGAGCCCTTTGAAGTTTTACACTCCAGGCAAGTGCCTTGCTCTCCTAACCCTAGCCCTGACCCTGCCATCATCCATGTTACGTCATTTCATGGAAATTACTGGCCCGACTCTGACTCTACCTCCTGACAATTGAAATTTACTGTCTACTGCCTCATTTTTCTAGGCCCTGTTCAGCTAATCTATATTGAATATTGACAAAGGATTTATTCTCCTCTCAGAAACTGAAAAATGAGCAAAAGTGTTGTAAAAACACAATGTCTGAAGCCAGAACAATGAATCTCATGGTGGGCTGTTTCAGCAAATATTCAACACATTTCATTCAATGAATACTTATTAAATGTCCAGTGATTGTATGCCTTGTGCTGGTACTGAGAATATTAGATAAAAGGACACTGTCCCTGTTCTGGAGAGCTCACAGCCTCAAGAGGAAGCCAGGGAATTACAACACAGTGAGAAAGTGCTCTAAGGCAGCTGTGGGTGACGGGAGGACAGGGAGGAGCTCTTAGGTCTTGCCTTTGGAATCATCTCTTCACAGATGAAGAGACGCTTGAATGCTCAAAAGATGTTCACTGTTTTATTCTTATTCTATGTCATACATGCTCATTGTAGAAAGACCAAAAAAGAGAAAATATAAAGAAAATAAAAGTATTTATTCTCATATCCTAGGTATGACTATTGTTAACATTTAGTTTAATTTTTCCCATTTATATCCATATCTGTATTTATATCTGTAATAGGTATAAAATATATACTCATAAATAAGATATGTTCAAAATGTAGTACTATTAAAACTTCCTATAATCGTCTTCACTTTTTTCTGGAGCCCCCATTCCCAGTGACAGAGTTAAAGAAAGAAAAGAAAAAAAGAAAAACTTAGCATTTCCACTAAGGTAATGCTGTGTCTTGAAATAGTTTCCTTTTTAAATAAATGTTCAGACTCAAAGTTCAGACTCCCCATCGGTACTTTTCTTTCAAGTAGACCCCTACCTGCTCCTGCTGTGGTGCCAGGGTGCACAAGTTAGAGTGACTGTCCTCTGAAAGGCTGGGGTCCCACATCCTGAGGATCTCTTCTGAGTCTATCTGGTCCAGGTGTGCTGACGGCGCCACCGGTGGGGAACAGGAGCCTTGCCATTGTACAGGTGGCCACGCCCCGGCCCCTCACCTGACCTCTGGCCTTTTCTGGATCACTGGTCCCATTAGTACTGCCATGTCCCCCAATCTGGTATGAAGCAACTTCCCTTACGCCACCTAGTTTTATGGCAGGAGAAGTGCTTGGGGAGATGGACATGAACCAGATTATACAGCCTGACATGAAAGGAAAGGAATGTGGATTTTACTCTAAATGCAATGGGAAGCCATGAGGGTTTAAGCAGGTAATTGGTATAAAGCAGTTCTCATTAAAAAGTCACATTTATTACTCTGTGAGGGTGGATTGGGATTGGGAGGGACAGAAGTGGAGGCAGGGTGACTAGGTAGGAGGCTACTGCATAGTCCAGGCCAGAGATGATGGTGGCATAAATTTAGGTGGTGGCCATAGAGATTAGAGATAAATGTTGGAGTCTGACCCTGTGGGACTTGCTGATGGGTTATATGTGGGAAAAATCAAAGGTGATGTGTAGGACAAAAGGCAGGGTGGATGGTTGTACCACGAGTGAGATGGAGGAACCTGGGTTGGGATAGGTTTGGGGTGGAGGTGGGATCAAGTTTCAGATATTCTTGAGATCTTCAAGGGGAGATGCTGAGCAGGAGTTGGATAAGCGAGCTTAGAAAAAAGGCGTGGGGTCATCAGCTCAGAGGGGCATTTAAACCCACGGGAATGAATGCAATCATGTGGTGACAAACTGCAGGGAAAGAAGGAAGGGGCTCCAGTAGAGCACCTCGAGGAGCCTCCACATTTAGAGCTCGAGGAGGAAGGAGCAGGAGTGAGGGGGTGTCAGGGGAGAACAGAGTGCCTCAAGCCAGGAGTGAGGCTTCAAGGATGAGGGGGAAATGGTGGCCCCCACGGACTGCTGAGAGGGTGGCCAAGGTGAGGCCATGCTGGGAAGTGCCCCGTCTCCCCTGGCAGTCACAGTGCCTCTCCTCTATGTCCTACCCCCCACAGCCTCCTTCTACACTCACACATTGAATTATAGGTTTTGTTAACATTTCTGCTTCCCTGTGTAGCCTGACAGCAATCCTCACTCATCTGCACATTTCCTCCAGAGGTAGCCCGGTGTCTGGCCAACTCTAAGTTCCCAATAAATGTTGAGAGAGTTAAAAAGATGAATCACCACTGTGAGTGAGCAGACTGTGTGTAGTATTTGAAGAGCTACCCACAAAGGCTACGATGGGGCTGTGACCCGTCTGGGCAGGCAATGAGCAGGCAGACACCACTATAACAGAGGCATGGATATTGCAGATGACCACCTCAGCGGGGCTGGCTCCTCTGGCCTCCATTAGAGAAGCTCTTTTTTATGGCTGAGAGGGGGTCTGCCTGGGAGTAAGCTCTAATGATCTTTGGTACTTGTGAGAGATTGGGATGGTGGAAGTGAGGCAGACTGCGGGCTTTCTGCTGGCAAACAAGGCTCGGGGATGTGCGATTCTTCCTCAGCCTCATACCAGCTGCAGCTTGGGGGCTTCAAAGTGCAGTCATGGGGCAGTGACCTTCTCTTGCTGGGTCTCAGCCTCAGCTCCAGGGGCAGCCTCCTGATTGGGGCAGAACAGGTGACTCCCCTGGTGGGTCAGTTATGTAGTGCTCTGGGGATTATGTGGGGAGGCCCTGCCTAGGACCTGCTCCTCCAGCCCTCCCAGTGGTCAGATAAGCCAATTCCCTGTATTAAAAGTCATTCTGATTGAAATACACTGGGAATTTCTGCTTTCTGTTCTCAACCCTGACTGAGAGCACCACTCCCTATCCAGTCTCCTAACCTGCAGCCAGCAAGGAGGAAGGAGCAAGTCTTTAACACGGTGAAGCAATTCCCTCATCGTCTGGCTGCCCACCCAGCTCCTTTGGGGCACGTAACCCACAGGTGGCTTTACCAAGAGTTGGTTCCCTCAAATGGAAAGCCATGAAGGATATGGGACTGGGTAATATATGCTGATGTAAGGGTCAAACAAGAACAAACTGGAACTCAGAGATGAGGGTGAATAAGACAGCAAGCAATTCTGTGTGGGACATTCTGTACAGGCCTCCAAATTAAATGGCAGTCGTGGGGATTAATGAGCAAGTCAGAGCAGGTATAGTGAAATGGCTCCTGGCAGTGGCCTTGATATGCTCTGCTCTCTGTCATAATGCCAACTGTTGGGAAAAATAGGAAAATGGTCAGGGACCCTCAGATGTTCAGAATCTTGCAGAGCATTTGCTGTAAATATCTCTAGGTGTTCCTTGTTACTACCTAATGTGAATTGCGTATGGGCACCAAGGAGTCCAGGGTTGTGGACTTAAGTATAAAAGACTAACAGCTCTGATCCACAGTGCTTCTCAGAACTCTCAGAGAAGCCACTAGGACAGTTGCACCTAGATCTGAATAAAACCCATTCATTTTTCTATACCCATGGCTCCCAGAACCTTTTTTTTCTATTACCTAGATCACAGACCTGCATGTGGAGGGTTTGTGACCCAATCTGGGCAACAGACTTGAGGAGTCTGTAAGCCGTAGCTTTACACCATTGTCTGGAACTTATGAATTTGCTTGTACTAGATTTATTTTTTTTTTAACTGCAGAATTGCAAAAGATAGGACAGAACAGAACCCAAAGTTCTTTGAAGAAGCAGTGGCAGCAGGAAAGGGAAGGATTCAAAATGGCACATTGAAGGTGGTAAAACTTGTCTAATGAAAGGAGGAAAGGCTAATAAAGGACTTTCCATGATCTGGCTGCGAGTGTCCATCCTCATCTTCTCTTCTCTTATTGCTCTTTGTACATCTCCTTGCCATTCACACCACCCTCCTGGCTGCCTGCCTCCCCTCCCTGTCCTCTCCAGACCAAGTGGCTATCTCCTTGCTTCCTTCCAGCCCACATGACTCAAACTCTGCAAGCCCTGGGTCCAATCCTCCTGCCTTCTTTGAGCCACTGACTTTCTTAGCCTCCTCTACCTGGCAGTGGTCTCACCTTCTCTGAGCTGGCAGCAACTTGAGCTTGTACACCCTTTAGATAGTTTCATCCTGCCGAGTCATGAATCTAGCTGAGTCTTGCTCATTTTGCTTAAAAACTTCTGGAAAGGAAACCCCAACTCACCTGGAACCCATTTTACATGGCAAGCACTTAATAGGCCTTAACTCCTTCATTCATCCCATCAACCCCACAAAGGACATCAGGGCTCTTGGAGTTTAAATTTCTCAGGAGCACCCAGCTTGTAATTGGCCAAGCTGGAAATTGGACTTGAGTCTAATTGACTCTCAGACCTTGGTGTTCCCACTATTTCATCCTGCCTCCCCTGATATCAGGCTGTTTTTCACAACTAGATGTTAAGCCTCCTGTGGTCAGGAATTGAGTACTTTCATACTGGTGCCAACCTCTGCTTATAAGTGTCCTGCATATAATAGTTACTCAGTAAATATTATTTTGCTAATTGGAATTATAAGACGGTTACCTTATAGTCGTATAGCATTTTAACCTTTTAAAAATATGTTTACATTTGGTAATTTATGCCCTGTGATACAGATGCTGATGAAAAACTCCCCATTATACAGATTTAAAAATGCACAGATGCACACACAGGAATAACATTGAGAGTGAATGAATTTCCCAAAGTCAATCTTGGCCTCTGATACTTAATTTAGTATTTCTATTGAAGTACTAGGCAAAAATACTATAAAGAGATATTTCTGAGATAATTGGGGAAATTTATTTATTGATAACATAATGTTAAGAAATTCCATACAGGGCTGGCCCGGTGGCGCACTGCTGCAGTGCACCGCTTGGGAGTGCGGCAGCACTCCCA
>NW_007729400.1:85175-89082 GCF_000696425.1 Galeopterus variegatus | reverse complement strand
GGATCCCACATACAGACCGGTTCCCGCTCACTGGCTGAGCGAGGTGCGGGAGCAACACTGAGGGTTGCGATCCCGTTGCCGGTCCCGGTCCAGTACGGGTGTGACACTGAGGGTTGTGATCCATTGCCGGACACGAAAAAAGACAAAAAAAGAAAGAAATTCCATACATTCCCATTTCTGGTGTAAAAAATTACCACAAATTTAGCGCTTTAGAAAAACACAATTTATTATCTTAGGTAAAGAGTTCAAAATGGCTTTCATTGGGTGTCAAGGTGTCAGCAGGGCTGTATTCCTTCTCGAGGATCTAGGAGAAAATCTTTAAAAAAAAAAAAAATTTTTTTTCCAGCTTCTAAAGTCTATCTGCACGCTCTGGCGCATGGCCTCTTCCTCTGTCTTCAAAGCTCTCTCTGTTTTCATTACCCTATCACCTGCTCTTCTGCCTCTCTAAGTACCTTTGTGATTACATTGAACTCACCTGGATAATTGAGGCTAATGTCCCCATCTCAAGATCCTTAATCATACCTGCAAAGTCTTTTCATCATGTAAGGTAACAGGTTTACAGGTTCCAGGGATCATGGTGGGGATATCTTTGATAGGCCCTTATTCAGTTTACCACAGGAATTATTGATAATTTTGGCAAATATAATAATGGTATAGTCGGGCCGGCCCGGTGGCGCACTGCTACAGTGCGCCACTTGGGAAGTGCGGCGGCGCTCCCGCCGAGGGTTCGGATCCCATGTGCAGACCGGCGGCTCACTGGCTGAGCGAGGAGCGGGGGCAACACCGAGGGTTGTGATCCTGTTGCCGGTCCCGGTCCGGTACGGGCATGACACTGAGGGTTGCGATCTGTTGCCGGTCACGAAAAAAGACAAAAAGACAAAAAAAATATAATAATAATAATAATGGTATAGTGATTACATTTTTAAAATGACTTCATTTGTTACAGATGTTTATTGAAATATGTATGGTGAAATAGCATAATGTTGGATATTCACTTAAAAATTCCAAAAAACTAAATGGATGTGTTTGGAGAGAAAAAGGATGAAATAAGATTGGTAAAGTGTTTAATCATTATTAAAGCTGGGTGTTAGGTAGATGGATGTACATTTTACTATTCTTTCTATACATTTGAAATTTTCTATAATATCTTTTCAAACTACAGATATCATCGAAGATTACTATGTAACTCTAATTCCATTCTCCTTTCCTCTCCAGAGGTAACCACCAGTCTGAATATAGTGTTTTCACTTCCTTCCAGAATTCTAGTATTACTACACATTTAATTATAGTATTACTACACATACATGTCTTAAACAATATATAGAATTGGTTTGCACATTTTTTCTGAATTTATATAAATAGTATTATACTGCAGATTTAAATAGAATGTTTGAGATTTAATTGTGTTGATACATGAATAACTGCAGTTCACTCTTTTTTAGGTAATATAAAGTATTCAACAGTATGGCTATATCTAAATTTATCCCTTATGTTGATGTGTACTAAAGTTGTTTTCATTTTTAATCAACACAAACAATGCTGCAATAGACTTTCTTATAAATATCTCATGTGCATATGTGTGAAATTCCCTCTAGTATACTAAGTAGTGAAATTGCTAGTTTATAAGGTATATACATCATCATCTTTACTGGATCTTGCTAAATATTAAATAATGATGTGGTGCCAATTTATACTCTTCTGCAGTATATGAGATTTACCATTTATATTCATATCCGTACCCACACTTAGTATTTTAAGACTTTAAATTTTGCCAAATAAATAAATGTGAAATAGTATCCCATTGTTTTAATTTGCAAATCCCTGATAATGAGTGAGGTTGAGCATCATTTCATCTGTTTAGTACTCTCTCATTTTTCTCTTTCATTAATTCTTTCTTCAATTGTGTCCAATCTAAAGTTTACCTACATTTTTCATTTTAATATTTTTATTTTGAAGATGAAATATATATTTTTAAAATTTCTGCTTTGCTTTGGACATTCTAAACATTCTTACTTTAAAGTCTTGGCAGATTATATGATTAATTTCATCCAGAGTGAAGTCATATCTTGATGACTGACTATTGATTTCGTTGACTCGTTTTTAGATTTCCTTGCTGGTTTTTGCTTATTTATTTATTTTTTATTGAAACATAATTGATTGTACATGTCTGTGGGGTATAGAGTTGTATATCAATACCTATGTGCAATATGTGATGCTCAAATCAGGATAATTAGTATATTCAATACTATGCAATGTAATCATTTTTTGTGCCATTCTTTTCTTTGTCGATTTTTGAGTTTAAGCGTGTAGGCTCAGTTTGAATGGGGGATTTTGGATAATATTTTTTCTTCCTCTTTCTTCTGCTGTGCACATCCTTTTCTATCTAGCATTTGCCAGTGACTCCTTCTTGGATCCTTGGGTTCTCAGTTTAGACCCAGGTCTTATTGTGGCATTCTAGGGCTGCTTTCCCAAGTTGATATTGAAATCACTGTATATCCAATCATGGGGCTGGGGAGGGGTTTGGGTCAGATCCTGTTTATGAACAATATCTGTGCCATCACAACTTCAGAGACTTGTAGCTGGCTAAAGGCAAAAAGCTCCAGGTGGTGGTCAGTAGTGTTTTTTTTTTTCAGACTCCTTTCACGTGTAGGATTTCCCTACACCAGCCCCAGGCTTCAAGAAAAAAGTTTGGTTTTCAGAGCAATCAGAGAAGAAAAGGAAATAAAGGGCATCCAGATTGGAAAAGATGAAGTCAAACTGTCCCTGTTTGCAGATGACATGATCCTATATATCGAACAGCCTAAAGCCTCTACACAAAAACCCTGGAAGTTGGTAAATGATTTCAGCAAAGTATCAGGATACAAAATCAACACAAAAAAAATCAGTAGCATTTCTATTCTCCAATAGTGAACATGCAGAAAGAGAAATCAAAAAGCTTGCCCATTTACAATAGCCACCCCAAAAGGATAACAGCATATTAAAATCTAACACTGTTGACAACTCACGATGTGGCAAAACTCTTCTAAAGTTCTACAAAAATATCTCTTCTGAAATTCACAACAGCTCTAGGAGTTAGGCATTATAATAGAGGAATCTGGATGCTAATTGGAATCTTGATTATGACTGCTGATATGTGTGATCTCACACAAGTCAATTCAATGCAATCCCCATCAAAATTCCAATGACATTTTTCTCAGAAATGGGAAGAACTATCCAGATATTTATATGGAATAACAAAAGACCACGCATTGCCAAAGTAATGCTGAGCAAAATAAATAAATAAATAAATAAATAAAAAATAAAGCTGGAGGCATAACACTACCTGACTTTAAACTATACTACAAAGCTATAATAACCAAAACACCATGATACTGGCATAAAAACAGACACAGTGATCAATGGAATAGAATAGAGAATCCAGAAATCAACCCACACACCTACAGCCATCTGATCTTTGACAAAGGCACCAAGCCTATACACTGGGGAAGGGACTGTCTCTTCAGCAAATGGTGCTGGGATAACTGGATATCAATATGCAGGGGAATGAAACTAGACCCATACCTCTCACCATATACTGAAGTCAACTGAAAATGGATTAAAGAAATATACACCCTGAAACAGTAAAACTTCTTAAAGAAAACATAGGAGAAACACTTCAGGAAGTAGGACTGGACACAGACTTCATGAATAAGACCCCAAAGGCACAGGCAGCCAAAGGAAAAATAAACAAATGGGATTATATCAAACTAAAAAGCTTCTGCACAGCAAAAGAAACAATGAACAGAGTTAAAAGACAACCAACAGAGTAGGAGAAAATATTTGCAAAATAGACATCTGACAAAGGATTAATATCCAAAATATACAAGGAACTCAAAAAACTTTACAAGAAAAAAACAAGCAACCCAAT
>NW_007729400.1:84054-84405 GCF_000696425.1 Galeopterus variegatus | reverse complement strand
GGGAAATGCAAATCAAAACCACACTGAGATACCATCTCACCTGTTAGGATGGCTAATATCCAAAAGACTGTGAACGATAAATGCTGACGAGATTGCGGAGAAAAAGGAACTCTCATACATTGTTGGTGGGACTGCAAAATGGTGCAGCCTCTATGGAAAACAATATGGAGGTACCTCAAACAATTGCAGAAAGATCTACCATATGACCCAGCTATCCCACTGCTGGGAATATGCCCAGAGGAATGGAAATCATCAAGTCGAAGGTATACCTGTTCCCCAATGTTCATTGCAGCACTCTTTACAATAGCCAAGAGTTGGAACCAGCCCAAATGTCCATCATCGGATGAGTGG
>NW_007729400.1:73698-83624 GCF_000696425.1 Galeopterus variegatus | reverse complement strand
TGAAATACTGCCATTTGCGACAACATGGATGGACCTTGAGAGAATTATATTAAGTGAAACAAGTCAGGCACAGAAAGAGAAATATCGCATGTTCTCACTTATTTGCGGGAGCTAAAAATAAATAAATAAATACACAAAAAACCCAAGGGGTGAGGGGTGGGGAGGGAAGAAGACACAACAATTACAATTCCTTGAATTTGATAAGACAAGTGAACAGAGAGGACATTGTTGGGGGGGAAGTAGGGAGAGGGGGAGGAGGGAGGGAGGTTTTGGTAATGGGCCACAATAATCAACCACATTGTATATTGATAAAAAAAAAAAAAGCTTGGCTTTTGTCCCCTTCTTTGCATACAACAATTTTAGTCTGTCTTACCCTACATATGCAAAAGGGCTGGCAGCCCTCATCTGGCCTGGCTTCAGCTCCACTCTCTGTCTATCACTTTGATTTTCTTTTCTGTTTCTAGTTTACACAAATGTTTAACCAATTTTAAAATTGGTAAAACTGGATTGGAGCTCTAAAGTGCCAAAATCCAGTTCTGACAATTTAATTTCTTAATTCTTAATTGTATCTGTTATCAATATGTGCCTAGAGCAGAAAGAATGCTGTAGTTTAATTTCCCACAGCCATTGTAATTAGAGACACAGGCTACTTTGTTCTGGGAGTTAGCTTTCTATATCCTGTGTGTGTTCTCATAGAGTTGTTGTGAGGGTCTGATGAGACAAAATATGCCAAATACTGAAGTCACAATTTTTTTTTCAGGTAGAGGGCTGCTCCAAGACAAGTTTCATTACCTGAGAGTTCTTTTTTATCTGCATAACAAGACAACCTCTATTCACCATACATTTCCTACCCTTGTCCTCCCATAACTTGTGTGGCCACAATCCCCCAGAACCCCAAGCCCCTATTCCTTTCTGTAGCTCAGGATGCTACAAAATCTTCAATCATCTGGCCTTTTTTTGAGTGTCATATTTTGTGGGACTCCTGTGCATACATACTTATTTAAATAGGATTTTTTCCTGTTTATCTGTCTTATGTCAATTCATAGCCCAGCCAAAGAAACTGGAAGGGTAGAGGGAAGCCATTTTTACCTCCCCTACACCTGATTTTTTAATTTTTTAATTTTTATTTCATTTTTTTTATTTTAACTTCTCAGTATACATGGTAGTCGATACACAGTTCTATTGTGCTTAGTACTGAATGTTGCTGACAAGTGTGATGTGAATCTGATTCCTGTTCTCTTGTAACACAGACGAACACACACAGAGAGATGTATGCTTGTATATATTTATATTTTTGTTTGAAAGTATTTAGGATATCTATGATCTATCTATCTATCCATTATCTATCTATTTTCTCTCTCTCTCTCTCTTCATCTGATAGAGTTTGGATGTGTTGTCCGTCCAAAACTCATGTGGAAATCTGATCCCCAATGTGTTGGAAGCTGTTTGAATCGGGGGGTGGATCCCTCATGAATGGATTAATGCTGTCTCTGGGGGTGGGGGTCCTGAGTGAGTTCTCACTCTATTAGTTCCTGTGAGAGGTGGTTGTTTGAAAGACCCTGGCAAAGCTGATTGTCACCCCTAGTGGCATGATATGAGAGCCAGATTTATACTGGCAGCATACCCATTACCAGAAATTGCATTTGTGCCCCGTGTCCCCCACCCAAATATCCCCTCCTTCCTTCTCCTCACCCTTTCCCCCCACTCCACATTGTTTGCCAAGGATCAGCTTTGTATCTCATGAATATTCATAATAATAAAAAAAGAAAGCACCACAAATTATCTATTACCTTGATGGGGTGGGAACACTATCCATTGCCACTAGATGGCACTAATATTCAAATTTAAGATGACACTTGGAAAGTTATACTACTTGAGGCAAATGCCTTTCCTTGCCTCACGTATATAAAGTATATCCATTTTAACCATTTAATTGCTCTATGTCTGATAGCACCTACCTGACCAATCTTAATCAGATATTAATTTGCTTTGTTTTTAACTCAAAAGCAAATTATAGATGTGTATATGCATATGTGTAAGTCTCTCTTTCTCTCACCCTATATATATGTATGTATATATATATATATATATATATTCTTTCCATCCAACATCCAATCTTTCTTATCTGGAGAAAATGGGGATTTCCCATTGTGTGTAGTGGTGATGGGACTCAGAGCTCTGACTCTCACTGTGGAAATCTAAAGTGAACTATCTTTCCTTTCCATCCCTGTTAATGTGGTGAGGCCACATCCCCTAAGCATATTCAAGTGGATTCTCTTGCCCTTTACTTTGAACCTGGAATGAGCGAAGTCCAGATGAAGGAAGGTTAGGTCAGAATTCCTTTGTGCTGGAGTCTGTGTGCAGCTATGGCATAGTCCACTTGTGGCAGCTGTGTCCAGTAGTGCCCGCCAGCTGGATCTGCAAAACAGCATCTAGTCCTCCCTTTGCATTTTTCTATCCAGCTCATCCAGCTTCTCAATGCCTTCTAAAGACTCTGTGAGAACTCAACAACTTCCAATAAATCTCCTTTTGGCTTGAGACAGCCAGTGTTTGTTTCTCTTGTTTACAACCAACACTCTTGTTTAATATGAGAAATTACTTTTGACTTACTGTGTTTTGTAACTAGGTTATGACCAGAACAAGCTAATTTTGGACATAAGAGATTTGCTATGTGATTAAAGCATTTCTTTTGATTTACTTGAAAAATAATCACTTGACCTCAGAAGTAGCAATCTAAAAGAAAAATAATGTAGCCTGTAAATGTAGAATCCATTTCAATTTTGTTGATATATTATTTCTTAAATTATAAAATAGATGTGATGATTTTGCTTTCCTCTCTTCAATGAGGAATTTGATGTTGTCAACTGGCTAAAATAAAACAAAATTTCAATACCCTAAAATACTTTAAAGTTAAAATTTCTTTTAAAGTTATAGTTTTGTTATATTTTGAAATAAAATATTTGTAGTTTTTTATCCTTGGGAAAATCTGGCACATATATGAATGTTGTTATTATGATGAATCTAAATATTAAAAATAAACTGATTAAATAATAATAGTAATAATAAAAGACCCTGGCACCTCCCCTCTCTTATTCTCTCTTGCTTCCTCTTGCCATGTGATCCGCCATGAGTAGAAGCAGCCTGAGGCCTGTGCCAGGTGCAGTTGTCCCAGAATTGTAAGCCTAATAAACCTCTTTCCTTTATAAATTACCCAGTCTCAGGTATTCTGTTACAGCAACACAAAACGGACTAATATGCTGTCTGATCATCTACCTGTGTGCATTATGTGTTTATATTTATGTTTGAACGTATTTATCCCTTTATTGGGATTTTCTTCTTATCCTTAATTGTGAAATTGCACAAGGATGAATCTGAGCATGGGCCTTTTCCATCCTTTTTTACTGATGCTCGGTGAAGCCTTTCATTCTGAAGATTCTCATCTCTCCAGTATTTTGAAAGATTTCCCTATCATTCTTTTATTATTCCTCCTCCCTTTCTCTGTTCTTTCTTTTGATGGATGTGGACCCTTCTTAATTGATTTTCTGTGCTTCATATTTTCATCTTTTCTTTTCTCATATTTTTGTCTTTTTCTGCTCCATGTTTAGGGAACTCCTCAATGTTTTTTAGTAGTTCTTTATATGATTTTCTTGGCAAGCATACCTTTTTTTTTCCTTTCCATGTGTTCTTCCTTGTTCTCTGCCTGATTCTTTTTCATAGTAGCCTGTTCTTGCTTTATAGGTGAAATATATTCTCAATTATCTCTAAAGATACTAATAAGAATCTTTGAAAAGTTTACTTCTCTTCCCCAGATTCTCTCTTTACCTCTTGGGTGGTTGCTGTGAATGTTCACCTTCCTGCTACTGGGTTACTTCAGCTGTCTGGTGGTCCTTGGTCATTCTTCCACGTTTATAAATGAAGAATTCTGCTGAACATCTCACCCTAGGGAGCACTATATGCAGACTGGTTAGCACCAGATTCCAACCTGGGTCTCCCTTTTCCCTGGTTCATTAGTTAAGGTGGCTTCATTCCCTTTATAGCCCTCCAGAAATTTCTCAAAATCTCCACTACGGATATACCTCCCCTTTCCCATTTTGATTGAAAAAATGTGTTTCATTCTGTACGTCCTAAGCCTGATGGGATGTAGGAAGGAGGGAGGTGGCCCGTAGCTTAAGGAATACACTCAATTCACTCTGGCTGCTGTGTGGAAAAGGGCTTGGATGGGGGCAGAAGGTACAGCTCAGAGTTCAGTTAGGTCCACCCATTTCAAGTGCTTCATGCTGGGGCCAGGTCCAAACTGAGGGTGTGGAATATTTCTGGACTTGTGAGAGATCCTGGGATAAGAGGATCTCAGATGATGAATCTAAGTAGCATGGGATGGAGAATAGAGCACTGGGTTGGGACAAAGGCAGACCTGAATCTGAATTACATGAGTGATTTTTATAGACAACCTTGTAGACTCAGCATCCTCATCTATATAATGGGCCTACTAATAACCACTTCTATTAGTTAGGGAACAGAACTCCCTTGGGCCATCCTATGAAAAAGGGAGTTATGGCAAGGATACAAACAGATTAGCCTGAAAGTGGGAAACTGCTCATAATCAAGCCCACTGATCTCTCCACACTTCTCTATGGCCCAGAAGATTTCTCTACCACAGCATTTGCATTTCTGTGCATCTGGTACAGCTCTGTTTTATGAATGCCAATTTGAAGAAGGGGATAGTCTAATTGAATTAGCTCATTATTATCGGCCCAGGTGGAAAAACCCTTCCCCGCAGATCAGTGGCTGCTGACCAGTGACTGAGAGGCCTTTCTCAGTTCAAGTGACCACCCTGACTTAGTCAGGGGCCACTTTGGGTGCAAAAAGCAGTACAGTCCTGCTTTACTGGCCAGAGGGGACTTCACGTGTTAAGGTAACAAGGGAATCGGTAGGTGTAATTACCATGACCAACATGTCCAGACCTTATCTTTTATAGTTTATATGAACGGCAAATAAACAAGACATGTAAAATATGTACTGTTTAATAGATTTAGATGTGCCCCACTTCATTAAGAGACAAACAAACAAGAAAACCCCACTTGCATTATGCAAAAGAGTGTTCAGTAATTGTTAGGTTCCCCAGCTTCCTTTATTACAGGGTATACTAATTAGCAAAAATTGGCCTAATTATGGAAATGAAAGTAGGCTTTGAAATGCATCTAGAAATAAAGACTGGAGAAATAAAGGAGCCCAGAAATTTGGGAAAATTACTTTGTTTCCTTGGTTTTGTTTCGTTTTGAAAATCTCTATAGTAGATTTGGTGGGTTGAGTTAATTATGCCAGCTACATGCCTTCCTCTCTTTATTTTTCTTAAAACTCCAAGTCAAAATATGATTTCTGTTTTCAGCATCATGACTGTTCAATATCTATTTCTAAATCTGTCTGGTTAAAAATGTATATGAAAATGCAACCTGTTATACTGTCATTTAATTAATAAAGGCAGAATTCTCACTTTTTCCACCACATGCATTTTTTTGTTCGTCTGCAATGTAGGTGCTATTTTCTGTGATCCTTTTTAACTTTTAGTAAACTTCCTTTCTGTAAAGTGTGGATAATGTTGTAAAAGAGTAGCTAAAACATATTTTCAAAGGAAAAACAATCCTTATCTGAAAAATGATCCAAAAGAATAGGGAAAAAGGAAAACCACCATGACCTGTTCACATACACTTAACAATCCTTATGAGTTGCTTATTTGACATGTTTGTCACTCAGGTCTTTGGATACTGCCTCATTAGTGTTTGTGCTTCTGTAGGAAAGTGGAGGCGTGTGGGAGAGAAAACAGGCTGTGGGGTCTGAACACCTGGAACTGGGTACCAGCCCTATACTGACCAAGCTGGGGACACCCTGAAGGACATTCCCCCCTTGTCCTTTGACCCACCATCTGAGGAATAAACGGGTTTGAACCAGGCCAGGGCTTCCCAAAAGGACAAGCTAACACGGCTAATCTTGGATTTATGAACACGTGGTAACATTGAATCACATAATAAAATGTTAACTCTGCTTTTGATTTTCTTTCAGTACTTTTCTTACATTATGTCATGGAGAAAGCCTCAGTTTGCTGCTGGTGTGTCTTTATTGCCTCTCTCAACCCTTAAAGATTGTCCTTTTTTGCAGAACAAACCTCAGGTTTTGAGACAGGCAGCAGTATTGAGCTAGAATTTAGAAATCAACTGTCTCTTCCCATGGTATTTGATTTAAAGGTTATGTCCTAATTATGGCAAGAGAACCTGCTATTCCTTTTATAGAAATAATGCAATGTTTTCTTTTAAAATGAATTGAATTAAAATTTAAAAATAAGTCTAATGAGTGCTGTTGTGTGTACAAAGGCAGATGGACATGGCTAAATGGTCAAGCATTAGGAGTAAAGGCCCTGGCAGCTCTGGAGTCTAAGCACTCACCCTTTCATGCTCATCGATCGCTACTTCTATTGATAATGCAAACGTGTTTTCAGAGAAGATCAAAACACCCTGCTCTACCTCCTTATACAACAATGCACCTAGCTCTGTGGCCCCCCAAATCTTTATATAATAAACATAGGAAAAACCTGTAGTTCATGACACTAGGTTGTCAAAAGAAAGTGAGAAGATAGCTCTTTAAGAGTTTCAGGAAGGCTGTAGACTCCGGGTTAAATGTGACAGATCTAGCACGTATTTATTTTGGCTCTCTCAAAACGCAAGTTAAAAGACAGTAAAGGAATAAAACAGGTTTAAGCGTACAAGGACAAAGAGAATGAAACAGGAGACAACAGTGGATCAGAGATTCTAAAAAATTATTTTGGCTGGTGCTGCTGCTGGCTGCTTCCAGCGGGCTCACCTGCGTGGTGCCAGTTTGGGGCACGGGGGTAGGGCCTGGAGCTCCGAGGCAGCAGGGTGAGGGGGCCGTGTGGAGCTGCATGGTCCGATACATGAAAAAATGCTCAATATCACTTTCATCAGGGAAATTCAAATTAAAACTACATCGAGATACCACCTCACCCCAGTTGGACTGGCTATAATCAAAAAGACGGTGAATAACAAATGCTGGCGAGGGTGTGGGGAGAAGGGAACACTACTGCACTGTTGGTGGGAATGTAATTAGTACAACCACTTTGGAAAACAATTTGGAGGTTTCTCAAACAACTACAGATAGATCTTCCATATGATCCAGCAATACCTCTTCTGGGTATATACCCAGAGGAATGGCAATTATCATGTCGAAGAGATACCTGCACTCCCATGTTTACTGCAGCTCTGTTTACAATAGCCAAGACATGGAACCAACCTAAATGTCCATCAACAGATGACTGGAAAAAGAAACTGTGGTATATGTACACTATGGAATACTCCTCTGCCATAAAAAAGAATGAAATACTCCCATTTGCAACAACATGGATGAACCTGGAGAAACTCATGTTAAGTGAAACAAGCAAAGCACAGAGGGATAAATACTGCATGTGCTCACTCATATGTGGGAGCTAAGAGAGAAAGGAAGGCAGAAAAGAAAGACCACAGCAGTGTCGTGATCCAACAGAGGGAGGGAACATTCCTAGGGCTACAAATTGGAGTGGAAGGGAGGAGAGAGGAGGAGGGAGGTTGGGGGATAAATGGGAGGGAACGAGGGGTACAAAAGTAATTTCTGGTAATGAGTATGCCCCCAGTATGAATCTGGCCCTCACATCATGGGCAGGAGGAGGGACAATCAGCTTTGTATCTCATGAATATTCATAATAAGTAAATAAATAAATAAATAAATAATTTTGGAAGGTGGAAAACTGTTGCACAAGGGACAATTGGAACATAAGTGAGGTACCAGTGAAAGCCAGCTGATTCATGCTTTGGCACCTTAGAAAAGCTCAGGAATTAGAGACACCTGGTTCCTTTGAAGGCAGCAGAAGAGCTGCAAACAGGAAGCCTGCTGGAAATTCTGTCTAAAGCAGAGTTGATCACCCTCAGCAATATTGACACTTGGGACCGGATAATTCTTGGTTTTGGTGGTCCCGTATTGCGGGAGGTTAGGCAGCATCCCTACCTAAGCCTCTACCTACTAGATACCAGTAGCACCCACTCCCCAGCGTGACAACAACAACAAAAAAGCTTCCAGTCATTGCCAGACATCCTTCAGGTGCAAAATTTCCTCCAGTTGAGAACAATGCAGTCAAGTCTCTATTGCTTTTTCACTCAGACAAGGAAGCAGAGGTTTATTCTATGGATGCACTGGACCAGAGAAGCTGCAGACCTGGGAACAGGAAGCATAGAGAAGGCAGATGTAAGGAAACATCCTAAAAGTCAGGGGTAAGGTAAGGTCTATACAGAGACCCCAGCCCAGCCCTCTTATCCTACTCAGCTGCTAGAACACTGCCAGCCAGCAGATTACCATCCAGGAAAAGGATGGGGAAGGCTTCTCTGGAGAGATTGTGTGCCTAAAGGAGACTTAATATTTGAGGGCACCCTCATGATAACAGCTAGGTCCTGTCCAATCTCCCTGTAGAAGGTCCCCAAGCCTCAACCATACACAGACCCCCCCAACACCCATACACACACATGCACGTATGCACAGAGAGCTTCCAATCAGTCTTTCAATGCATCATTCTCAAATACAAACTGATAGCCAAGGGGTATTTGTCGGATTTTGTGGTGACAACAAACAAATCCCAAATCTCAGCTGCTTATGGCAATATTTATTTTTTGCTAACTGGTCTGAATTTGTCTGTGGCTTGGCTTTGATTGAGCTGTGGTTCTGTTGTGCTCAACTCCACACTGAAGGACCCAAATTTCCAGATTGAAAGAGCCCACTGAGTACCCAGAGCAATGAATTTTAACGACCCACCAAGTCATGCATCAACCTCAATTTTCAGAATGCTAGAATGAAAAAAAGGTCCCAAAAGATTTGAGAATGGGGGTTATGTATAAAATAACAGTTATGAAAATGGCCCATTACTGCTCACTAGCAAGAGTGGAAGCTAGAAGACAATGAAAGAGTGCCTCCAAAATTCAGAGGGAAAAGGTTCGCTATCCTAGAATTTATGCCAACCAAGTTATTGACCTAAGCATAGAATAACTCTCTTTTCAGGCATGGAAAGTTTCAAGAATGTTCCTAACGTGGACCTTAGAAAATTACTTGTGGATGACCTCCTCCAAACTTACAGAGTAAACTAAGAAAGGGGGAGATGCAGAAGCAGGAGAGACGAGAAGGGATTCACCTGGTGCTGGGAGAGGGCACCGCCTGCCTGACAGCTGGTACCTACAGGGCAGCCAGTCCAGGCTGGAGCAGAGGATGAAGGGCTCTAGACAGAGCGTGTGTGGAGGAAAAATAAGTACAATTTGAGGATACCAAGTAGTTTTACGTGTTGTCAGAGGCAAGTTTCCCTAGGCCCTAAGCAAGAGGGGCCCCTGCCCTGGGTCCTCCTCCTGCCTTGCTCCTCCCCATTGGATAAGACATCTTTAGGATCAGACAGTGCTTACCTGCACTCTGCACCCTCTCTCCTTACAGGAGAGACTTGGGACACTGAAATTCCCTGCCCAAATGGCCCCAAGCTTCTTCTGGGCACTTGCAAGCCTCTTCCAGACCCACCCTCCTGAGAGTGAACGGAGCGAAGGTTTGGCCAATAGTGACTGTTTGCAAGGGGGTGTGGGTGGAGGTCAGACACCTAGGCTGGTGGGTTGGGGCCCCTCTCAGTGCAGGGCAGAGCCGTGGGTGGGAAGAGAAGGGGTGATTACAGGCCGAGGACCATCGCTGGGCACCCCCACCAGCCCAGTCCCCAGCTCCTCAGTCTTCTGTCCTGACCACTGAGGAGTAAGGGAGTTCTACACTGAAACGTGACCTTCCACACTCATGTTCTTTGGGGAGCTTAATAGGGTGATAGCGGTGGGGGTGGTGGCGTGGGGGTGGTGGTGTGGGCGTGGCGAGGG
>NW_007729400.1:54955-73679 GCF_000696425.1 Galeopterus variegatus | reverse complement strand
TTTTTTTTTTTTTTTTTTTTTTTTTTTTTTTTTTTTTTTTTTTTTTTTTTTTTTTTTTTTTTTTTTTTTTTTTTTTTTTTTTTTTTTTTTTGCTTAATAGGTGATAGCGGTGGGGGTGGTGGCGTGGGGGTGGTGGTGTGGGCGTGGAGAGGGGGAGCTGGGGCATCTGTGAGAAGATATGGCCAGACTCAGACTGGGTGGTGTGAGAGGTAACCTTATGGCCGCTGGGCTTGCTCGGTGCTTCCCACGGTGTCACGGATGGAGGGAGTGCTGGAGGGAGCCGGGCGGGGGGCGGGGGGCGAGCAGCCATGCTGCCAGGGGAAGGAAAAAGAGAAAGCAGACATTGACCCTGTAGATTTCCCAAGCGTTGGAAGAGGACACGTGGGAATCCACTCAAGCAGAGCAGCAAGTGAGGAGAAACCCTTTCCACCCCCCTCCTCCAACCCTGGGCATGGTGGCCACCTCCGCTGCTCTTGGACAGAAAATAAAACTAATTACGAATTTGCATTATTGTTTAGTTATGCGTCATGAACAGGTTACTTTACACATAGTTTTATTTTGATGTATTTTTCAAGGCAGGAGAAGGTCATAACAAAGTATATAACAGTTTACTGGCTTCATTTATAACTTTCGACTATATAGACAGGGTATGAGAGCTTCCATTTCTAGTCTTGCCCTGGGCCTGCTGAGAGTAGATGCTCGCATCTGTCAGAGGTTTAGTGATTGAACACAGCTAAAGGCAGTCATTAGTTCCAGGAAAAATAAGCAGGTGAATGAGAAACTAAACATAATCATAGTATACTACATGATTAAGCTTGGAATGTGTATATTTATGTTATGTATATATATGTGTATATATATGTATACACATATACACACACATGTGTATAAATACACACAAACACATGAGGGTACTTCAAAAAGTTCATGAAAAAATTTCTATTGTCTTTTAATTCTATTTTTCTATGAACTTTTTAAAGTACCCTCATGCACATTTATCTATCTGCTTACATACCTACGTACATATGTTTAACTCAGTGTTTATAATAACACAGAGATTGAACATTACTCTTTTCAAAATTGTGCTATAATTAAAATACAAGGATGTTAAATTAAAATATAAGGACAGTTGTGTATGTCAGCGGGAGGATGGTGGTGGTGATTTGTTAAATCCCCATCTTCCATGATAAGATGCCAATAGAAATATTATATTTCAATTTTCAAAAATTAAAAAATCAACATGTAGAACATATGTATATTATTCAAAAGTATAAAACTAGATTCTGAAAAAACAAAAACAAAAACTAAAAGGGTTGAAAGTGGCTTCCTCCAAAGAGCAGAATTTGAATGTGGGGCAGGTATGGATTTTTTCAAAATAAACCTTAAAGGGCACACTTATGAATGTTTGATGCATGAATGAAAGATTAGAAGAAATGCAGGCTATGAGGTTGCCCAGGCACCTGGCACAGAGCTGTGGCGCGAGGCTGAGAAGAACTGGGACTCAGGTACATTCTGGCAGCTGGCCACCTGCGCGGCCCTCGGAGGGTATGCCACAGTTGTGCTTTGGGCTCTGGCCCCTCTGAGCCAGGTCAGAGAAGAACAGAAACCATCACATTCCCAGAGCACAGCTGGACTCACACAGAACCCCTGGTTTGCCGTGTGGCAGTGCCCGGGCACGTTCCTGCTCAGCTCCTTGTGATGGGGGCTGGGTCCTTAACTGACAAGCATTTCTATCCCTGGTGTTGAAATAGCTGAACTTGACATATGGTGCTGCTTTTAGTTTAATGACAACTTCAGTTTACAAAAAAGTAATGCCAAGTCCAGGCTCAGACATCATTGTTTGTGTAATGGCAATATCTAAATGATGCCAAACACAATCCAGAATCCTGTTCCTTCATGGATTACATTTGTCATGGTGGAAGAAAAGAAGGAAGTGGTATTTATTGAGCACCTACCAGGGGTCAGGAATTTCACATGCATTTCTCATTTAATCCTGTGAGGGAGATGCTGTTATCCTGCTTTTAAAAAGATAAGAAAACTGAGACCTAGAAAGGTGACCTCACTTGACCAAGGTCACTGGTCAGTGAGTGGTGGACGTAGGGCGCAAACCCAGTTCAGCTCTCACAGTGGACGCTTCGTCCAATCCCCAAGATGCACCTTATGGCTCATATGCCTAAAGAGAACCCAGGTGTGTTGAGAAGGGATTAGGAAATGCTGAACTGAGGAAGACTGAGAGGAAAGGTCAGTGTCCCATAATGTCATAGAGCTACTAAGTTCTGAACCAGGAGCTGTGCAGAATGGTCTGCATTCTGTGCTAATGCTGTGTCGCTATGGGAAAGTGGCTTCACCACTCCTGGCCTTAGTTTACTTACCCACGAGGGACAGGGCAGGGATGGTGGTGTGAGACTTTCTCTATCCTCCTTCCCCCCGACTACTGGGAGAATCCCCCTCCTTTTCAAGAAAGAGTTGTAGATGAGGAGTTCCGGTGTCCATAGTACTTATTGCTAAGCTATTTCCCTAGGAAAACGTAAAGCTTCTTCACATCTGCTTGGCCCCTATACCATTGGCCATCGATGGACCCAGAGCTGACAGCCCTGACCAAGGGTCCAGCTTCAGCGCCACCCCTGGAGGAGGGCGGTAGCAACAAAGGCGGCAGGACTGAAGAAAAGGAGGCTGCAGGCCCAGGCTGTTCTGACGGGTGGAGGCGGGTAGAGACGCCAAAGGTCTTTGCTGGCGGTCTTTCCTTTTACCTGCTTGAGATGGGGGCTCATGTGATGGGTCCAGAGCCTTGGGCATGGTCCAAGCGAGATGTGAGGTATCTCACCATAAGAAATCTGTCCTCTGCACATCCCACGACACACCACTTTATCACCCCTTCCCTTTTCTTCTAGTAAAAGTCCAACTCATTTTCCCTAAGTGAGGGGAGGGGAACTTGTCCACACTTAGGAGATTGGCACCTCTGAGCTTTCTTGCTTCCTGCTCCTTAGAAGGTTATGGGCAAAACTCTTGTAAAATCTCGTCCCGACTTTGAAATAACATTGCATTGTATTTGACACTATGGTTTCGGCCAACTCACATCTCTGCATTGGAAATTTTCCACTCGACCTCCAAAAAGCAAGAAAGATAAGGTCTTAAAAAGCTGGCCAGCTGCTTTCCTGCCAAGCACATCTGAAGGAACTTGAGATAAGGCATTACCTTGTCACTGCCCTTCTGCCGAGAGAAGCTGACTGAGGGAGCAAATCAGACGTCCCTCTGAAAAGGCTGCACTCCAGAGGGCACGCGCTCTGCTTCCTAATGCCCAGGACTCTCGTTCAGGAAAAGCATCCTCTGAGGAGACGCTTCCCCTGGATTCCCTGGGGCTTCAGGGGATTGTACTGCCCCATGACTGGATCTCCCTTCCAGTGCATGAAGGGTGTCCTCTGCCGAGCCAGGAGAGCCGATTATTTCTCCATAAAACATGAGATTTGTGGAGAGGGTGGTAAAGAGGCAGAACAGGAAAGGAGGGGAACATTGGTGAGAGGGAACACAAATAGTTAATCTGATGATGATTTAGAATGACTCTAGTTCCTGCTTGAGATAAAAAAAAGCTGCAGTAAGTTCAGCATATACTAAAATAAGGCCTCATACAGGCATTTCATTTAAGTTTAATAAGACTGACTATTAAGAGCATATTTCATGACAAATAAGAAATCTGACAGTCTCCCACCCGCCAACTTTAATGTGCGCCACAAAAATTAAAATACTTATTTATACAACTAAAGTGCTAATAAGTTCGTTTTGAGATATTCTCTGAACTTGCACATGCCTTAAGTTTTTACAGAGGAAAGAGAAAGGCTCTGAGATGGTAGGATCTAGAAACCAGAGGGAAACTTGGGAGAAATTGCAGTTAGAGTCCCTTACCCCTACCCGGGTTACCAAAAAAGAGAACCAAGTCTCCATCTCCCTCCATCCCCCAATGAACACACATGTACACACATGCATACACATAAATGTACACACATATGCACACCCACACGTGCACAGACACAAACATACTTGTGCCTGTCAGCTGTCACCTCATCTCCTCCACTTTCTCTAACTTCTCAGGGCTGGGTGCACTGTTACCCACCCCCAGCCCATTCTCTTGCCTCCAACCTGCTCTTAAGCTGGTCTTGGCTGGAAGCAAGAAGAACCAAAATAACCCACCAGCTACTTTAGGAAATTCCTAGAAGAGAGACAGTCTCTTCACACGCAATCACTGGGCTACATTTTTTGCAAGAAAATATGTCTTGTTTACACCACTATTCCACGCATAAGGAGCAAGGGCTGGGCCCATGCAAGCCCCTATGCACAGCCCTTGCTATTTCCCAGGCTAGCCCATACCTGAGTCTACAGGACTGGCTTCTGCCTTAGTCCCTGCCCAGTGGGCTGGTGGCTTCCTTGGCTAATTCCCAGCTTGAGGCTCTAACCCACACCCCTGCCTTGCTTCTTTGACTGAGACCCTAGTTTTTGATGTTGCCCCTCTCCCAGGGGCTGACTCAGTGTCTTCCTGTACTCCTAGGCACTGGCTGGGCCCTGACAGACATGAGCAGATCTCCACCCACATGTTCGGTCAGAGACTAACGTGAGGGACTCTAAACTCATATAACCCAGAATTTGAATACCAGCCCAGGCGCCAACTGGCTGTGAGATTTAGGTAAGTTCTTGAACCTCTCTGACTCTTGAATTCTTCAAAAATAACTCTCCTTGCCTGTCTGAAGAACTGTTGTGAGACTTAAATGAGATAATGCCAGTATGGATGTTTAGCACAGAGCCTCCTGATACACAGTAAGCACTCAGTGAATGGTAGCTACTAATACTACTAATGATGTTATTTATCAGTGATTAATCCAGTATCTGGCCTGCCTTGCTTGTTTTATCCTTGGCTGCACTGTATTTTGGATTTGAGACCAGCCACCGTCCAGACCCATCCTAGTTTCCTGCCAGCTTTCACCATTGTGTTGTTACCAAGGTCCCAGCATGCTTCGTATCCTGAGCTCCCTGAGTTATTATCACAAAAAGGCTCCTTCCCCTTAGTTATTCCTGTCCCCAGTCTGCAAACCCTGGGCTTCAGCATTGGCTCAAACATCTTGCCTTCTGTTTTAGTCCATTTTGTGTTGCTATAACAGAAATACCTGAGACTGGGTAATTTATAAAGGAAAGAGGTTTATTTGGCTTACAATTCTGGGACAGCTGCATCTGACACAGGCCTCAGGCTGCTTCTACTCATGGCGGAAAAGTGGCAGGCAGCTGGCAGTTACAAGCAGATTACATGGCGAGAGGAAGCAAGAGAGAGAAGCAAGAGAGAGAGAGAAGGTGCCAGGGTCCTATAAACAACCAGCTCTCATGGGAACTAATAGAGCAAGAACTCACTCACTAATCCCCTCCTCCCCCATGGAGAGCATTAATCCATTCATGAGGGATCTGCCTCCATGACTCAATCAGTTTCCAACACTGCCACATTGGGGATCAAGTTTCCACATGAGTTTTGGAGGGACAACGCATCCAAACTCCATCAGCCTCTCTTATAGGACCTCACAGAGTAGAAACTCAATACATGTATGCCGTTGACAATGAGTATCTTGATTTGGGCTTCTGTGCCATGGCCCTGGCCCCTGGTGTGTCAACTGCTACAGCTCTCTGCACTAAATATTCCCCTCCTTCTCCACATCCATCTCCCGCTCCTTCTCTGCACACTGTGTTTCTTCCCTAAGTTACTTTTGCCCTCATCTATGCCTTTGTACACCCAGTGATCTCCTTAGGCCTGGCTGAGCACAGGTGGTGGCATCCAGAACTATAGTGGGTTAAATGGTGGCCCCCCAAAGGGGGTATTTCTGTCCTATCTCCCAGAACCTATAAATGTGACCCTATTTGGAAAAGAGTCTTTGCTGATGTTAAGTGTAGGGGAGACCAACATTAATAAAGCAAATGTAATTCACAGGGCCTAACTTATAGCTCAGTGGAGCTACAGCCTTATAGTTTTAGCAAGGCCAAAGCCCTTTACTTTAAGGAATCACCTGACTTTTTCGTATTGCATGTAGAAATGCTAAGCTTGGGAAAAACAGAAAACTTTCCCAGGACTAAGGTCTCTGTTGTAGATTAAAAAAAGTTGTAACACAGTAAAAATGCTGGCTCTAAGGGCAGTCGTCCTCGGTGCAGCTAAACCTAATGATTTGACAGTATGTGAGCTAAAAACTTCAAGCTTAATTATTGGGGAATGTTCCACATCTCACCTCCGGCTGTTTCTTTAAGTTTCTTAGGGAACTAAGAGTTGCCATGATGATAGTCTTACTCTTTTTGTAACCACCTGTGTTCCTTTTCTTTAACTTTCTTTCCTAGACAATAAAAAATGAGAGAAAACCTTATTCGGGATTACTCCTAGGAATTCTCATCGCTTAAAGAAATTGCTCCTGGGATTAACCCCTTCTGGGCCTCTCACTGCTCTGGAAAAATGGGCTTTGAGTAATCCTTTTTGTCTCTGTCACCCTGGGAGAGGTGACATTAAGGATCTTGAGATGAGATCATCCTGGATTTAGGCCCTAAATCCCATGACAGGTATCTTTATAAGAGAAAGGTAGAGGGATATCTGAGACTCAGACATAGAGGGGAGAAGGCCATAAGGAGACAGAGGCACAGGTCTGAGATGTGCAGCCCGAAGCCAAGCAACTCCTGGAGCCACCTGAAGCTGGAAGAGGCAAGGGCGGATTCTCCCCTAGAGCAGTAGGAGGGACTGTGACCCTGCCAACATTTTGACATTGGACTTGTGGACTCCACAAATGTAAGAAAATAAAATCCTGTTATTTTAAGCCACCCAGTTTATGATTATTTGTGATAGCAGCACTAGGAATCTAACATAAGAGTTAAGGAAATGCTGGCCATTAGTCAGAAGCTGTGGTTACATGAAGCTATGAAATGCCCATTTTTTCAGCTCACGAAAGGCGGATGAAGGAAAGCTTATGGAAAACAGGTGAGCAGGGTCAGAGGGCAGGGAACTCTGCTATTAACCTTGACTCTGGGGTGTAGAGTCTGGCGATTCCACATCTCTGCATCTTGTAAAGACAGCCCCCACATGGAAAAAATGAAGCATAAGTTTTAAATATGTGGATATATAGCCTCCATATACACTCTTCTCCAATATTATTATTATATTCAGGGATAGCAAGAATTATCAATTCTTATTCTCCTTTTTTTCTTGCTCCTTCCAAAGAAAAACTAGAGAGGATAGTAATTGAAAGAGTGATAAAGTATTAATTCTCCACGAGGCATTTAAGAGGGAGGCCTTTGTGGACTTCATCATGGACATTATCAAGAGCCATAGAATCATGCAAAGCTGGCATCAGAAGGGTCTTCGGCAACCATCTAATTCAAGCTCCTTACTGTGCATATGGGGAAACTGAGATTTGGGGGAAAGTTGCCAAGTCATTCAGTGCATCTGTTAGTAACTAAGCTGGTGGTAGCAACTTGGCCTCCTGATCCCCTGCCTTAACCTCATTTTATTTCATCAGACTGAGAGACAAAGTATTGTGCATGGCTGTCTCTCCCGAGGACCAAGGGAGCCTCTGTCTGGTATGGTTAAGACCATGTTAACATAAAAATTCAGCTGTACAAACCAATGTCGAAAATCCATTTAAGACTTGCCTCATATTGCAGTGAAGAGGAAAGATAAAAATTGCTTCTGAAGCATACCTACTGATGGAGTTTGGATGTGTTGTCCCCTCCAAAACTCATGTGGAAATTTGATTCCCAATGTGGCAGTGTTGGAAACTCATTGAGTCATGGGGGCAGATCCCTCATGAATGGATTAATGCTCTGCCTGGGGGAGGGTAGATTAATGAGTGAGTTCTTGAATAAAGAAAATGACTATAGTCATATACATATACATCATTTTTCTTATCCAAACAAAGAAGATAAGTATGTTATCATTTTACACATACATATCTTTATATGCTCCCTTTCCACAACCCTTTTTTCCGCACTAGCTTCCTTATTATCCCCTGTTGTTTAGATGGTGGAAAAAGTCATTTGGACCTTTAAATTTTTAGGAAAATGCACTGGTCATTTGCATTCTCTTTTCCTACCCCACTTATGAGAGTCACAACTCTTTTCCCAAAGCCACCCTAACTTCTTATCCTGAATAGAAGTAAAGAACTTTTGAATTTTGGGTGCACTGGGATTGAGGAGATTTAGAGCTCCCTAGACTGGTTCACTTGTTTCCATTCTTTTCTTTTTCTTTCTTTTTAATATTTTTTATTTTTAAGTCCTAGAAACTAGATTGTGCCTAGTTGTATGTAGGCAATTTGATTTATGTAGGGAATTTGATTTGAAATGCCTGGAGAGGCAGGACTTAAAACACATCAGTCTTGTAGCAAATGAAGAAACCACTGTGAATGATTTCTACACCCACCTGGAGCCGGACACCCACCTAAGAGCTGTGCCAAAGGAGTGATCAGTATCACAGACAATGAGTCCATTGTTAAATGATTAAATCTTAATGTTAACTCCAGGCAACCTCTAATATCACCTTTGTTAGTTGTTTATAGGAAGAAAGGGAATAGCCATTTAACAGTCATCATGTGGGAAGACTTGTGAAGTAATTTACTGAACATTTTCATAGAAATAAATAGCTCTGGCATGTGGATGGCTACCAGCCCTTTGTGATGCACCTGGCTGCTGCATTACCCCTGCCCTGCCCTTCTTAGTCCCATCTTGGCCAGGATCCCCTGACCTTTTTAAAGTATTTATTAATATTATTTTTTTACATTCTATGATGTTGTGGTGGAGCAGTTGGGGGGAGGGGGAAATGGGAAGGGGGTAGAAAATAGGGTGGGAGGAGAAAGAAGGAGGAGGAGTGGGGTTGAGGCCTGTGGCACCCCCTCATTCCTGCATGGGAGACCACGGGGCTTCCAATGGTGTCTTGGTAATTGCTGGGCTGGTTATGGGTGTTGGGGGAGGGTACGGCCAAGGCCCTTGGACCCCTACCACCCTGACTCAGGAGAGCCTGGGGCACTTCCTGCAGTGGCTCGGCGGTCATCGCTGGGCTCTTTGCAGGTGTCAGGGGGATGTAGATGAGGTCCCCAGCCTGCTCCCCTCCCTTGCTTGGTAGTCCAGGGGATTTCTGATCCTTCTGGTTTTTATAGGTGTTCTTTGATGATGTGAGACCTTTACTAGTTCATATCAAACACTGTTTCTGGTCTGTGGGTATTTTCTTTTTTCTTCCAGTTCTGTGTTAGATTATTTGCTCTTCCTAACACTTAAACTCTGCACTGGAGCTAATTTGTTGTCCTTGGCTTACTTCCAAAATGGTGGATTCTCCTGCAGGAAACAGCACTTGAGCTCAGTGGCTGAGCTAAATTTCCACGTTGCTGCTGATGCCCTGGGGAAGGCTTTTTGTGCAGCTCAGGGTTTAATTTTTGACTTTATAGGTACTTCTGGCTCTAATGAGATCTGGTACACATGGGTTGTATAGAAACTCTAGTCTGGGCCTGAGGTTTTTCAGCAAACTGCACCCCATGCTGTTCTATATTCCTGACTGGTCTCCACTGAGTGGTCCTGCACAGATTGGGGGGCAGATCAGCAGTCTTTGCTGTGCCCCAATATACGCCTCGTGGCCCGTATCCCCCACTGCCTGCACTCCAAACACATCCCATGGGATGGGCCGTGTGCCAGTCCCTTGTGATGACTCGCCGGCCTCTGAGTGGCTCCTTTTTTTCAGTTGTTGTGGCTCCTTGTTCCTATGTGGGTCCAGGGGAACCCTATTAGTGGTCTTGCTGGCCTGGGGGCCACCAAGGCCCCCTTCTCCCCTGAAGCCTCCAAGCAACTTCATCCGAAGGGCACAGCTCAGCTTTTGCCAGCTCCTGCTCCATGTGCTCACCAGCTCCAGCCTTGAAGCAGCTGGGGCTCAAAACGGTTGGAGTGGTTCTTTCTATCTCTCATTGTGGCTTCTCCTGCCTTCATGAACTCCGTAGGAGTCTCCTCCTCTTCCCCTGAGCTTTAGCAGCCCAAGCTTGGCTGCCCTCACTTTTTAATAGTTGTAAATTGGTTGATTTGTAGGAGAGAGTGATGCTGGGGACTGTCTATTCCACCATCTTGACTGGAAGCTGGATAACCTGATCTTGACTGGTGGCCTGGATTGTTCTTTTCCATTCACTGTGAGAAGAAAAGACAGAGAGAAATTGTTTGTGACAAAAGCAAGCCACATAAGGCATGTGTGGGGCCCAGGTGGTAATGGGCCTGCTTCCTCCAGAGCTGAGCATTGGGTAGTGACATATCTGCATCGAGACCAGCTATCTGATTTGGGTACATTCACCAATGAGTGAACATATCCTTCAGTTCCCCAGTGTACTTGGTCACACATTTATGGACTTTCTGAGGGACGGTGGAGATTACTGCCAGACCCTGGCCAACCTCTACACGGACTCATGAACTCCAGAAAGTCATTAATATTTGAGAAGTTCCCAGGAGAATGAATAACTGGGACAATGAATAGCTGAACTCAATGGCCAAACATTATACAGGACCAGGATTGGGTAAAGCTGAGTGCACTTATTATCTGTTGACTCAGTATTACTTGATTGAAACAGTGATGCTTTTTGTTTGGAGGTTCATTTCATTTCCTATTACTCCTAACTTTGTATTCAACTGGACTATTTTGTAGTAGAAGTCTGTTATTTTAAATTCTTTCTGTGTTTTTAAAAAATTTAATTACATCAACATAGCTGGAATGAACTGCCCTGTTCCTGTAGAGACTGTAGACAGGAATATGAGATTTCATGTTATGCACAACCTAACCAATGCCCAACATATTCTTACAGGAACTTCAGAAGGACGGAGTCACCACTATAGTAAGAGTATGTGAATTGACTTACGACCCTGTCATTTTGGAGAAAGAAGACACGGAGGTTCTGCACTGGCCTTTTGGTGATGGTGCACCACTATCCAGCCAGATTGTTTATATGTGGGCAAAACTTGTAAAAAAAAAAGAAAGAAAGAAATTTCATGAAGATCCCGGTTTTTGCATTGTGGTTCCCCATGCTCCAGTTCTTGGGAGAGCTCCAATGCTGGATGTCCTAGCGTTAATTGAAGGTGGAATGAAATATGAAGATGTGGTACAGTTCACAAGACAAAAGCAAGGTGGGTCTTTTACCAGCAGACAACTGTGTACTTGGAGAAATACCATCCTAAAATGTCCATGCCCTCAGAAATGCCGGAAAGAACTGTTTCATTCAGTAAAAATATCATCCTAAAATGTCCATGCCCTCAGAAATGCCGGAAAGAACTGTTTCATTCAGTAAAAAGGGGCTGCATGATTCTACAGCCTTGGAGGTAAAACTTGAGAAGGATCTGATCTATTTTATATAATAGCCCATAGGAGGCCTGGTAAATACTACTCTAATGTGGCTTACATAGGAACATTGAAAAGCAGTTTTAGCAGGTCACGAGCTTGCCAAAATTGGAGCCTCTGTGTTTGATATTATTTTGACACTTACTAAAGATTCTAGATCTTTAATATTTAAAAGGTGGTTTTTGATAGGTATCAATTGTATCTTATCAATATATAAGGAATTTAGATAAATGACATGCCAGAACACCAGGCACAATACTTGTATGATTTTAGTGTCACACAGATGTTAGATGGTTTATTTCTTTAGTCATTTTAAACTTTGCAGGGAGGACCTACGTGGTCACCTGTTTACTGTGCTTTTATATCTTAGACATTCAAACTGATATATAGAAGGGCTTGCACAACCACTGACTTTGACGGATTTGTACAAAGTCTTAGGTGATTATTTCTTTTTATAAATTACTTTTCTGTGTTGTTAGAAAAATTTCCGTTTTGAAAAATCACACACACAAATTTCTGGCTGACAGTTCAATGTCCATTGCACTAATTCACCTCTATTTAAAGTCTCCAGACAAAAAAGAGTTATAGTTCATTTTAAGTTTGCACTTTAGTGTGCAACTTAACAAAAGGGGCATGAGAAAACAATGAGAGGGTGCTATTAAATATTTCTAGTAAAATATTTCCTTTGTCTTATGTGGGATATATAGCAAATATTTCAATAAATGCTTTTAAATTTAGCAGATATTTTTAAAGGTAGAAAAACTGTTATTGTAGCTATAAATCTTATAATAAATGTTCTGAAAAATCTTGTAATGTTTTGTTTCATACCTTTTTGAAAATATTTACCAACTACTATTATTATATGGAAGCATATTAACATGTATGTATTTCTTTAATGTAATAGAAAGGAATAGTAAATTAATATTACACAGATTTTGTCTCAAAAAAAATCAATATTCATAATAATTTTCTATAAAGTGATATCAAATGCTGTTACTATCAATGTTAGCAGTTGTACTGGATTGAATTATGTTCCCCCCAAACTCACTGAAGCTTAAATTGTGTCCCCCAATTTCTGTTTATTGGAAAGTTAGCCCCCAATGTGACTGTTAAGAGGGTGGGAAATCCTATTATGGTAATTGAAAGGCAGAGCCTTGAAGAGGTGTTTGTATTGGAGGACCTTACAGTAGGGAATGGATTAAAATTGGTGGTTGTGGGCATGGTTCTGAGGGCTTTAAAAGAACAGAGAGGAAAGTCTGTCTCTCTCTCTCTCTCTGCTTCCACCATCTTGCAACGTGAGACCCTTGGGTCACTGTCGTCCCCACCAAATGGACTTTGGACTTACCAGCCTCAAACTGTAAGCAATAAATTTTGTTTTCTCTATGAATCACCCAATTTTAGGCATTTCATTACGGGCAACAAAAACAGATGAATACAGAAAATTGGGCAAGTCCTATGTGGTAGAGAAGCAGAGAGCATGTAATGGTGCAGCTCAGAGACCCTTAGCTAAGATTAGTGCAAAGGGAAGGGATTATCAAGAGAAGGGGAAAAGACCCAGATGGCATTGCAGAAGCCTCTGGGGCCTACCCTTCCATTTCAGACTCAAAGACCTAGGGAAACAAAATGGTCTTGGAGAAAAAGCCTGAGGTGCCCTCCACGGGCTTGCTGCCCAAGGCCAACTTGGGGTCCCCACACCAGCACCCCAGCTGCTTTGGCTGCTCCAGCTGTGGCTAAACTGGCCCCAGATGTGGCTGGATCCACAGTTTTGGAAAATACAATCCAGAAGCGTTGGCAGAGTCCACGTGGTATTAGGTGTACAGGGTTGCAGAATGCCAGAGCTGGGATGGCTTGGGAGCCTCCACTGCGATTTCAGAGGATGTATGGAAAAGTCTGGCCCAGAAAGAGATCTGTTGCAGAGGCGGACTCACCCCAGACAACCTTCATGAGATCATTGCCAAGTGGAAATGTGGTTTCGGAGTTGCAGCAGTGAAACCCCAACAATGCCATGTCTAGTGGAGCCGTGAGAGCAGGACCGCCACAGCAACCGCAGATTTGTGGAGCTACCAGAGTGGAATCCCAGCTGGGGAGAGCTGAAGTGTGGCCTGAGACCAGGAAAGATATAGGAGCAGAGCTGTCCAAGGACTTGGGGATGCAACCTCCCCACAAGCTTGCACAGAAGGTTGAACATGGAGTAAAAGTACCTGATTCAGAAGCTTTGAGATTTGATGCTTGCGATGCTGGGTTTTGGACATGTTTGAGTACAGTTACACCTTCCTGCTGGCCTATGTCTCCCTTTTGGAATGAGAATATGTACCCTTTGTTTGTCCCACCATTGTACCTTGGAAGTAGATAACTTATATTGATTTCACAGATGTGACTTCGAACCTTGAATTTTTGAGTTGAAACAAGTCATGACTTTGGTAATGAAATGAATGTATTTGCTTGTGAAAAGGACATGAGTTTTGTGGTGCCAGGGGCCAAATGTAGTGGATTGAATTATGTCCCTCCAAAACTCATTGAAGCTTGAACTGTGTCCCCTAAATTTTGTGTATTAGAAACTTAACCCCCACCATGCCTGTTAAGAGGGTGGGAAATCCTATTATGGTAATTGAAAGGTGGAGCCTTGAAGAGGTGATTGGATTGTAGGACTGTGCAGTAGTGAATGGTGATGGGACATAATAATCAACTACATTGTATATTGACAAAATAAAAATAAAAAAAAAACGGTGGTCAGGGATGTGGTTCTGAGGGCTTTAAAAGAAGAGAGTCTGTCTTTCTCTCTCTTTGCTCTCTCAGCTTCCACCATCTGACAATGTGAGATCCCTGGGTCACTGGTGCTACCACCAGATGCACTTGGGACTTCCCAGCCTCAGAAACTGTAAGCAATATATTTTGTTTTCTTTATAAATCACCCAGATGTATATATTTTGTTATTAGCAACAAAAACGGACTAATACAGTAGGGCAGCAAATGAAATAACATTCAACAAATAAATGCATTTTTTGTAAAAAGTTATAGTCTCATTTTTCTAGTTGAAATATTCTTTGTGTTTTGAATACTTTATAAACCCTATACCAAAATAAAAGCCCTGGGCCCCATGTGAGGATGTGATCATGTCACGACCTTCACAACATAGGGGAAACGCTTACAGTAACAATACTGTAAAGATTAATACAACATAGTGAAAATACAAGTACCGCAATAGATATAAACAACCTCAGGGCGTAAAGGTGAAACTTCGACGTCATTGCTAATGTTCAAAAGAGTGACCAGACATTGTTTACAGAACAGGGCAATACCAAGAAGGGATATTGTGGTATATTGAATCATTGGTTGCATTTCTAACTTTTCTTTAGTATAAATATTCTTCCATCCTATTACCAGGGCCTCAAAGTAGTTGATGTATATTTCTTTGATTGATGAATTTGTACTTGGATGTGTGTTTGGTGTTGGCCAATGGAATATTATCTGATGTGATGTAGGCAAAGGCTTAAAATACTGTATCACAATTTGGCTTGTCCCTCTTGGCATGTCTGTCAACCCCTCTAGAAAAAAAGAACTAAGTATCCACTACGCCTTCAGCTTGGGTTGCAGAATGAGACACATGGAGCATGTTTAAAATTGGTTTATTATCTGGAGCCAAGTCCAGATGAGCTACTAGCTACTAGCTACTAGCTAAGCAAAGCATAGATCAGCCAAACCTTAAGCTACTGATAAATTGACACTTTTTATTATAAATCATTATTGTAGCAATAGCTAAGTAGTACAGGATTTCAGCAGGTTGAAGAAAAGTGTGAAATGCAGAAACCATTTGTGAACACAATGAAAATCCCAGAATTTTAGATGCATTAATTGTACTTCATTACTACTGTAATATAAGGCATGAAGGAATTAGTGTGCTTTAAAAACACAGTTTGAGTTTATTTTAATGTATTTAAAATTGTTTCCTAAAGGACAAGGATTATATCTAAATTTTCATTGTATGTCAATACTTCACATAGTGCCTGACACAGAGCAATTACTCAAACTTCATTGAAATAAAATAATCTAGACCCTCTAAAATAATGATCTATAATTGTTGTAAAGATCATTCAACCTAATCCAGTGTAAAATCACTGGATTGTTAAATTTCATAGTTGTGGCCCATACTATGGTGAGCAGGATTTGCTTAGTTTTTAATATCAGGACCAAATTACAATGTCTGAAGACTCAAATCGTATTACTATCCTTACTCCAATGAAGAACATACTTATACCTGGTGCAAAATTTTAAAAATTCTTTTCCCTCCCACCTGAATCCAAAGTGACACATTTTCCAACTAATATATTCTAATATATTCTTATATATACTTATATACAAAACTGAAAAATGCTAATGTATTTTTCTTTTTGATGGCAATAAGCAGTGTAAAATATTAGTAATTTTACACTATATATGTAAATGCTATTTTTGTCATCTAAATTGACATCAAGACTACAAATTGACAACAACACAATAAAAAACTTGTCCCAAATACAGATTATATGGGTTTATTGTACATGCATTCTTGCTATGATAGACTTAGCTGTAGTGCGTTTACCATTGCTATTTTTAAATAAATTGATTAAAAAATGACACAATTCCTCAGTTTTAATTTTGATATCAGAAGTGTATCAATAATAATATATATATAATCCATACAAGTAAAATGCTTTGTGGGTATCCAGTAATTTTTGAGTGTAAAAATTACCGAGAATAAATCGGTTAAGAACTGCTGTTAGGTTATGGCAAAGGCATCAGAGTTCTGGAAACAGCAGTTGTAGCAGTGATTTTCAGGTTATGGCAGAGGAAGCATGGCTTGAGAACTGACAGACATACGGAGTTAGAGCTTCCCGTTTGATAGGAAGCTTCCTAATTCTGGGTGCCTGAACTTGGCATGGTCTGAAGTCTCCTTGTTGACCCGTTTCTGCTTTGTGGCTTTGAGATTCAGCCATTTCCTATTTTTCAGTCCTTCCAGTTATTCAGTAATACATTTAATGTTTTGTCACTAATTTGATTCCTCTTATAATAGCTACAGAGAACTAGAGAGCACATCTAAGTAACAGAGCAGCTTCTTAAAAGAACCAAATAGAAAATCTAAAACCAAACAAAAGTGAAAGAAAAAACCTTGGAGAGACAAAAAAATAATTGATAAATACAGAAGAAAGGGTAAGATAAATAGCATATGGGAAAAATCCCACCATTATTGTAATCAGATCTTCTAAGGAGAAAAAATAAATATTAGACTAAAAAATTTTGAAGAGGCAATGGCAGGGAAGTTTCAAAAATCAACTTAAAAATAGGTGCTTACATCCAACTGATCTTTGACAAAGGCATCAAGAACATACATTGGGGGAAAGACAGCAAGTGGTCCTGAAAAAACTGGATATCCATGTGTAGAAGAATGAAACTAGACCCATACCTCTCACCATGTGCCAAACTAAACTCAAAATGGATTAAAGACTTAGGTGTAGGACCTGGAACTGTAAAACTCCTAGAAGAAAACATAGGGGAAACGCTTCAGGAAGTAGAGTTCAGCAAACACTTCATGAATAAGACCCCCGAAGCACAGGAACAACAACAAAAATAAACAAATTGTATTATATCAAAGGAAGAACCTTCTGGAGAGAAAAAGAAACAGTTAACAGAGCAAAAAGACATCTTACCGAATGGAAGAAAATACTTGCAAACTAGACACCCAACAAGGGATTAATATCCAGAATATACAAGGAACTCGAACAACTTCACAGTCAAAAACCAAATAATCCAATGAAAAAAAGGGCTAATGAGTTGAATGGACATTTTTCAAAGGAAGACATACAAATGGCCAACAGACACATGAAAAAATGCTCGCCATCACTAATCATCTGGGAAATGCAAATCAAAACTACATTGAGATATCATTTCACCCCAGATAGACTGGCTATTATCAAAAATACTGAGAACAGCAAATGCTGGAGAGGATGTAGAGAAAAGGCAACTCTTCTACACTGGTGGTAGGACAGTCAATTAGTGCAGCCATTATGGAAAATAGCATGGAGGTTTCTCAAACAACTACAGATAGAACTGCATACCGTGCAGCAATTCCACTGTTGGGTATTCATCCAAAGGAGTGGAAATCATCACGTTTGAAGGGACACCTGCACTCCCATTTTCACTTCAGCTCTATTTACAGTAACCAACATTTGGAACCAATCTATATGCCCATCAATGGACAACCAGGTAAGGAAAATGTGGTATATGTACACAGTAGAATTCTATCAGCCATAAAAAAGAATGAAATCCTGCTATTCACAGCAACGTGGATGAGCTTGGAGAAAATAATGTTAAGTGAAATAAGTCAGGCACAGAAAGAGAAATATCTCACTTATGAGTGGGAGGTGAAAGAAAGAAAGGAAGGAAGGAAGGAAGGAAGGAAGGAAGGAAGGAAGGAAGGAAGGAAGGAAGGAAGGGAGAGAGAGAAAGAAAGAGAGAGAAAGAGAAATAAAGAGAGAAAGAAAGAAAGAATGAAAAAAAGAAAGAGAGAGAAAGAAAGAAAGAAAGAAAGAAAGAAAGAAAGAAAGAAAGAAAGAAAGAAAGAAAGAAAGAAAGGAAGGAAGAAAGAAAGAAAAAGAAAGAAAGAAAGAAAAAGAAAGAAAGAGAGAGCACAATAAAACACTGAGCCTTCAGGAGGAGTGAACAGACCTAGAGGTGTGAAAGGGAGAGGGGAAGGGGGATTAGGGAGTAATTGGGTCGGGGATACAAAGAACAATTACTATTTGTAATGATGAACATACTAATAATATTGATTTGATCATCACATACTGTACACAAATACTGATAGTCAACTCTGTACCCCAAAAATATGCATAAATAAAGAAATGATAGAGAATATCTATAAAGTCGAAAGAGGTGGGATACATAGAAAAGAGCACCAATTAGACCAAAAACTATTGTTTTAACAGAAACAGTGTAAATTTGAACACAGTGGAATTTAAATTTCAGCCACTCAGATGAGTGTTTAAGTGTTTAGAAGTATCCCACTAATAATCATATTTAGAAACCACATACTTTAATTGGATCTTTGGGTCTCCTCTTTTGTGAAGTGACTTTTCCACTCCTTGTCCATCTTAAAAATTAGCTTTACTTCCATTTGCTTTTTTTTTTTATTTTGTCAATATACAATGTAGTTAGTTATTGGTGTGTTTAGTTAGTTATTGGTGTGTGTAGTTAGTTATTGGTGTGTTAGTTATTGGTTAGGTTTTGGTGTGTCCCATCACCAAAACCTCCCTCCCTCCTCCCTCTCCCCCTCCCACCCAGATGTGTCCCCTCCATTTTCTCGTTGAAAGAGCTTCAAAAAAAAAAAAA
>NW_007729400.1:25518-54823 GCF_000696425.1 Galeopterus variegatus | reverse complement strand
AACCTAAAGTTAGCAGAAGGAAAGAATACATTAAGATCAGAGCAGAACTTAATGAAATTGAAACCCTAAAAACAATACAAAAGATCAACGAATCAAATAGTTGGTTTTTTGAAAAGATAAATAAAATCGACAACCACTAGTATGGCTAACAAAAAAAAGAAGAGAGAAGATTCAAATAACAAAAATTAGAAATGAAAAAGGTGATATTACAACTGACCCAAATGAAATACAAGGAATCATCCGAGACTACTATAAACAGCTATATGCCAACAAGTTCGAAAATCTGGAGGAAATGGATAAATTTCTGGACTCACACAAGCTTCCAAAATTAAATCAAGAAGATATAGAAAACCTGAACAGGCCAGTAACAATAAAGGAGATTGAAGCTGTTATCAGAAAGCTCCCAACAAAGAAAAGCCCGGGACCAGATGGATTCTCAGCAGAATTTTACCAAACATTCAAAGAGGAAATGACACCGATTCTTTACAAACTATTCCAAAAGATTGAAGCAGAAGCAAAGCTTCCAAACACATTCTATGAAGCAAACATCATCCTGATACCAAAACCAGATACAGATATAACCAAGAAAGAAAACTACAGGCTGATATCCTTGATGAATATAGATGCAAAAATTCTCAATAAAATATTAGCAAACAGAATACAGCAACACATACGTAAGATTATTCACCATGATCAAGTGGGATTCATCCCAGGGAAGCAAGGTTGGTTCAACATACGCAAATCAATAAATGTGATCCACCATATTAATAAAATCAAACACAAGGACCATATGATCATCTCTATTGACGCCGAAAAAGCATTTGATAAAGTCCAACACTCATTCATGACAAAGACTCTTTATAAATTAGGTATAGACGGAAAGTATCTCAACATAATCAGAGCCATATATAATAAACCCACTGCCAATATCATCCTGAATGGGGAAAAACTGAAAGCTTTTCCTTTAAGAACAGGAACCAGACAAGGATGCCCACTCTCACCACTCCTATTCAACATAGTTTTGGAAGTATTAGCCAGAGCAATCAGAGAAGAGAAGGAAATAAAGGGCATCCAGATTGGAAAGGATGAAGTCAAACTGTCCCTGTTTGCAGATGACATGATCCTATATATCGAACAGCCCAAATCATCTACTAAAAAACTCTTAGAGGTGATAAAAGAGTTCAGCACAGTAGCAGGATACAAAATCAACACACAAAAATCAGTAGCATTTCCATTTGCTTTTTGACTTTGAGGAAGAATTATAGAGCACATGGTCTTGTCAAGCACATATTATAAACTTACGAAAGTTGGCCATATGATCATAAAACAAATTTCAATGAATATCAAAGAAATGAAAACATACAGAGCTTCTTCTCTTATCAGCACGCACTGTTTTAGAAATCAATATAAAAAGATAACTAACTTCCTCACCATGTTTGCAGTAATGCCACTTAAATGATCTGTAGAACAAAACCAGTATTACAAGGGATAGCAGAGAGTACTTCAATAATAATAAAATATACTGATAATGATTGCTACAGTCAAACTAATTTACATACCCATCACATTCCATGGTTACCTTTTTGTGTGTATCCCTGGAATTATGTGCTTGTTTATGTTGCATAAACTTTTTTATGTATTGCTGAGTTCTATTTGCTGCTATTAGTTAAGGATTTTGTTATTTTGTGTCTGTAGATTTGATTTTTGTTGTGATGCATTTTTGCCTGATTTTGATATAATAATACTAGCTTCATAAAGTGAATTGAGAAGTGTTTCCGCCTCTTTAGCTTGCTATTTTTCTATTTCTGTTTTGTACTTTAAATGTTGATATGATATATATTCTTTTTTAAAAGAAATTTTATTAGATCCAGGGATTATTTACAAGTGAATTTTTTTTGCAAGTTTTTGGAGGTTTTCCTGTTATGTTTCTGTTATTGATTTCCCATTTGATTTTATTATGGTCACAGAATACATTCTTGTGATTTCAGTCCTTCTAAATTTTTTGAGGTTTATTTTATGCTTGACAATATGATCTGTCTTGGTGTATGTTCCATGGACAATAGCAACAAATTTGTATTCTGTTGTTGTTGGGTCCAGTGCTCTGTAATTGTGGAACACATCCTGTTGATTGATGGTGGTGTTGATTTCTTCAGAAATTTTGCTGAATCTATGTAATTTTTCTGTCAACTGTTGAGAGACAGTGGTTGAAGTCTCCAGCTATAATTGTGAATTCAACTATTTATTCTTACAAGTGTGTCAGTTTTACTTCTCATACTTTGTAGCTCTGTTTGGGGTGCATACATATTCAGGATTTCTAAATCTTTTTGTTGAACTAGCCATTTGTTATTATATAATATAATGTCCATCTTTGTCTCTGGTAATTTTCTTTGCTCTGAATTCTGCATTATCTAATTCTAGTATTGCCATTCCTGCTTTATTTGATTATTTTTGGTATATCTTTCCATATCCTTTACTTTCAATCTGCTTATGTCATTATATTTAAAGCAAGTTTGTTGTAGACAGAAAATAGTTGAGTCTTTTTTTGTTAATTCACTCAGCTGATATTTGTCTTTTAGTTGTTATACAATTGTATATATCATTTTTATTTAATGTTATTATGTGTATGTTAGGATTTAAGTGCGCTATAACTTTTTTTCTGTTTGTTTTCTCTGTTTTTATTTCTCCATTTTCTTTTGTCTGCTTCCTGTGGGTACTTTAAAAATTTTTTTGTAATTCGATTTTTTATTTTTATTTATCTATATTGTATTTGAGTGTGTCTTTCTGCACTACTCTTTTTACTAATTATATATTATATATATGTGTATATATACTTACCACAATCTGGTGTCGTTATTTTACCACTTTGAGTGATGTGTTAAAAACCTTATCTCCTATTACATCTCTTTACCTGCCCACTGTTTTTAATATAATTTTCTTAAATACTTCCTCTTCATACTTTGATGTCCACATAAGAAAATGTTATAATTTTTACTTCTAATGATAAACCTAATTTAGAAAACTCAAGAAGAGAAGCTTGGTTTACTCTACTCACCTCGCTTTTGCTCATCTTGTCCTTCCTTCTTTTTGGATATTCCAAGATTTCTGATTTTATAAATTCTTTCTGTTTAGAGAACTTCCTTTAGCTATTATTTTAGGGTAGCTGTGCTGACAATAAATTCTCTTAGTTTTCTTTCATCTGAGAATGTCTTGGTTTTCACTTCATTCCTGAGGATCTTTTCACTGGATTTAGAATTTCACATTTCTTTTCTTTCAGCACTTGAAAAATGTGGCACTTTCTACTAGGTTCCCTGGTTTTTGATGATAAATTCAACATAATTTGAATGTTGTATTTTTTTCTCCATAGGTAAGATGCCATTTCTCTCTTGCTGCTTTCAATAACTTTTTTTTTTTTTTTTGTCTTTACTTTTCAGAATTTTGATCACAATGTATCTTGGTTTCGAATTCTTCATGTTTATCCTGATAGCATTTTGCTAAGGTCTTGAATCTATAGAATTTGTTTGACAAATTGGGAAGTTTTCAGGCATCATTTTTAATAGTATTCTCAGTACTATACTCTGTCCACTCCTTATGGGATTCTTTATTTTTTTTCCTTTTTTTGTCTTTTTTCCTGACCGGCATCGGATCGCAACCCTCAGTGTTGTGCCCGTACCGGACTGGGACCGGCAACGGGATCGCAATGCTCGGTGCTGCTCCCGCACCTTGCTCAGCCAGTGAGCGGCTGGTCTGTATGTGGGATCCGAACACTCGGCGGGAGCGCCACCGCGCTTCCCAAGCGGCGCACTGTAGCAGTGCGCCACCGGGCCAGCCCAACTCCTTATGGGATTCTAATGACAGGAATGTTAGAACCTTTGTTGTTGACCCACAGGTCTCTGAGACTTTGTTCTCCTACCCACCCCCCCTAGTCATATTTCCTTTCTGTTTCCTGACTGGGTAATTACTCTTTTTCTGCCTTCAGTATCAATGATTATTTCCTTTGCACCACATCAGCAGGGAAAAGTGAAGGCACGGCCTCTGTTGCCAGGTGATTGTAGAAGTCCAGGTTCAACCCTTGGCCTCCATTGACCCCTGAGTGGGGGGTGTTCCTCGTTACTCCTGGGTAGGGTTGGAAGTTCTGTCCCCCCACTAGGCTTCCACTAAGAGTGGCTGGTCACAGCTCCTCAGGTGCATACTACTCACACCATATAGAGTGACTTCTTTACCATGGATTGTGGTGAAAACTGTTACTCTTCCCTGAGCTTCCTCTGACAGCACTTTAGCAAGAAGTGGAGCAGTATATCATTAATTCCCAGAGAGCAGAAGTCCAAACTTTCTACCTGCTCTCCATTAACACTGTAGGGTGGCGGAGGGTGCACTCTTTACTAACAGCAAGTATGAACGTACCAGCTTCCTACTGTGCCAGTTTGGACAACATGTGATGGTGATTTGAGTTAACTAGCTACAGCCTAGTCAGGTTGGACCTTTGATAACATGGTTGAAGATGGGATCTTTATATTTTTGTGATATTTGGCTCGAACAGAGTAGTTAGATGTATTCAGTTATTATTTAAAGAAATAGTAGAAAATAATCTTGTATTTATTCCCATATTTTACTTAATCAGAGCTTTTCACTTCTTCCTGCAGTTCTTAGTTTCCATCAGGAGAGATAACTCTACCCTCACCCTGAATGACTTCCTTTAGCATTACTTCTTTTCCAGTTTTCCCAGTGGTAAATTGTCTCAAGTTTGGTTGTTTCTTATTTCACTCTCAGAGAAAGCATAAGATTTTCTGCATATGGAATTCTCAATTGACAGTTGATGGAGTTTGGGTGTGTTGTCCCCTCTGAAACTCTCGTGGAAATTTGATTCCTGATGTGGCAGTGTTGGAATCTGATTGAGTCATGGGGGCAGATCCCTCATGAATGGATTAATACTCTCCCTGGGGGAGGGGGGAATTAATGAGTGAGTTCTCGCTTTATTAGTTCCCGCTAAAGCTGATTGTTTAAATAGACTCTTGCACCTCCTCTCTGTCTCTCTCTGCTTCCTCTCGCCATGTGATCTGCTTGTACCTACCAACTGCCTGCCACTTTCTGCCATGAGTAGAAGCAGCCTGAGGCCCGTGCCAGGTGCAGCTGTCCCAGAATCGTAAGCCAAATAAACCTCTGTTCTTTATAAATTATCCAGTCTCAGGTATTCTTTTATAGCAACACAAACGGACTAATACAACAGTTTTATTTTCTTCATTCAGCATTGGAAAGATGATGCTACATTTCTCCTGTTCTCCACTATAACCACTGATTTTCCTTTCTTATCTTTTTTATATTATTGATTTAGTGTAAAGTTTCTACCAGTCTCATAATATAATTGAGAAGCGTTTCTTTTATCTGGAAAAAATTGTGCAATATTGGGGTTCTTTCTCATCATATTGAAAACAGCAAGTCTTCAGGCACCAGGGTGTAGAATAGAATCACTAGTAGGAAAGATTTAATTACAGATACAATTAGTCAAATCGATGTAAGATTATTGAGACTTCCTAAATTTTTCTCTAATTTCATTTTTTTAAAGAATTTACTGATTTCATGTTAACTTCAATTTTGTCAACGTAACTTTGTTTAAAATATTATGTGTATGTCTCAAGGATGTGGACAGATAATTTTCCATTCCTGGTAATAACGTCTGGTTTTTGTGTTGATAAGTGTCTCAAGGGTTTGCCATTTTTTAACCTATTACAAAAAAGAAGAACAACAATAGTAACATCTAAATACAACTTATGGAATTGTGGATTTTTCTTTCTATAATTGAAAAAATTTCATCCATTGATCTTAATTTTGTTTCTCATCTTTTTTTTAAAAAAATTAAATTACTGGGAATTTTTACAATTTATTGAGGTTGATTATCAGATTTACAAATTTTAGTACTTACTTTTTTAAATTTAATGATCCGAAATTTCTTTGAGACACATATTTGGTGCATACTGCACATTTTGAACAATTTTTGAGGTATAATTAAAAATAAACTGCACAACATTAAAGTGAACATAAAAGTTTTAAGACTTTCATGTATTAATACACTGTCATCACAATCAAGATAACATAAATATCCTCTCCTCTTCCACCAAGGTTCCCTATGAACCTCATATTGCTCCTGTCTCGTCCTGCACAAGCCCTCCACCCTTTCTTGTGTTATGGACATTCTTGAAGGTGTCTTTATATGGACATAAAATTTTACAATTTAAAAAAAAAAATTTCAAGGAACAGAATGGCCAGATCACATGATAGTTGTGCCTGTCAGATACTTTAGAACATGTGTAAATGTTCTGCAGTGAACATACTGTGTTAAACCCTACCAGCAATGTAAAAGAGTTATATTTGATTAAGTACTTGTCAGCACTTATTATGGTTAGTATTTTTCATTGTTTCTCATTTAGCAGGTGTTTGGTGGTATCTCACTATTGCTCTAAATTGTGTGGGAATCACCAAGTCTTAGTTCTTTCTGTTCCAGACATCCTCATTATATGGAGAAAATGGATCCCAATCCTGATGCTAGTCCTTTCCCACCCCATTCGCTTTCTGCATGTGTGGGTACTTTTGGTTGTAGGCTGGATCTTCTGTATGAAATAGTGTAGAGGTAACTGGAGTTTCTGGGTGATTTTTTCATTCTCTGGCACACATTTGCATTTGACAGGCAGTTAGGGTGGGGACGGTTAATCGCACTGCAGTCAGAAATTGAGTCCTTTTAAAGCTGGATCTTGAGCTTTGTGTGGAGTTTACTATTTTAGGTTTATATTGCCCTTTGGACATAACACCTTGGGGATGCCAAATGAACTCTTGGTTTGTTTTCTGTGATTCATTTCGTCTGTGAACTGTCAGATTTAACCTGTGTCCTCTTGGTTGGGTGAGAGTGCTAGAAGTCTTTCTCAGCTGCTTAGCTGCTCAGCTCCAACTTTCTGCTGAAGCCTCCTGGATCGTCACTCACATCCTTGGATCAGCAAAAGCCTTCAAGGGAGAAGCAGTAACAAATGTGAGTGGTTCTCGTAACAAAGGCTTCTCTCCTAATTGAGATTCTGTCTTTTGAATGCTTCCTTCCTTTGATTTGTGATGCCTTCAAACAATATTTTTAATATCTTCCAGCTTTCCTAGTTTTTCTCAGTAGGATGGTTGAGCTGAAAAGGCTGGCGTGCTATTAGAGCAAGTTTTTTTATCTCTGCAAATAATAGTTATTGAAATACTTTCGAATCTGCACATTTTATTACTTTTATAGAAAGTTAATTCACATCTCTCACCATGTACTAAAATCAACTCAAAATGGATCAAGGATTTAAATATACACCCCTAAACAATAAAACTTATTAAAGAAAATATAGGAGAAACCCTTCAGCAAATAGGGCTGGGCACAGACTTCATGAATATGACCCCAAAAGCATGGGCAACCAAAGGAAAAATAAACAAATGGGACTATATCAAACTGAAAAGTTTCTGCACAGCAAAAGAAACAATTAACAGAGCTAAAAGACAGCCAACAGAGTGGGAGAAAATATTTGCAAAATACATGTCTGACAAAGGACTAATATCCAGAATATATAAAGAACTCAAACATCTTTACAAGAAAAAAACAAGCAACCCAATTAAAAAATGGGCAAAAGAGCTAAGTAGGCATTTCTCTAAAGAAGATATGCAAATGGCCAACAGTCATATGAAAAAATGCTCAACATCACTCAGCATCCGGGAAATGCAAATCAAAACCACACTGAGATACCATCTCACCCCAGTTAGGATGGCCAAAATCCAAAAGACGCTGAAAGATAAATGCTGGCGTGGTTGCGGAGAAAAAGGAACTCTCATACATTGTTGGTGGGAATGCAAAATGGTGCAACCCCTATGGAAAATGGTTTGGAGGTTCCTCAAACAGCTGAAGATAGATTTACCATATGATCCAGCTATCCCACTACTGGGAATGTACTCAAAGGAATGGAAATCATCAAGTTGAAGGTATACCTGTTCCCCAATGTTCATTGCAGCACTCTTTACAATAGCCAAGAGTTGGAATCAGCCCAAATGTCCATCATCGGATGAGTGGATACGGAAAATGTGGTATATCTACACAATGGAATACTACTCAGCTATAAAAACGAATGAAATACTGCCATTTGCAACAACATGGATGGACCTTGAGAGAATAATATTGAGTGAAACGAGTCAGGCAGAGAAAAAGAAATTCCACATGTTCTCACTCATTGGTGGGAGCTAAAAAAAGAAAAAAAAAGAAAAAAAAAAGACAAACAAACAAACTAATTCACCCTCATACACACACACGCACACACACAAAAAAAACCGGGGGTGGGGGTGGGGAAGAAGATATAACAACTATACTTCCATGAAGTTGTTACAACAAGCAAACGGAAAGGACATTCTTGGGGGGCAGGGGAGAGAGGGAGGAGGGAGGGAGGTGTCGGTGATGGGCCATAATAATCATATACAGTGTATATTGACAAAATAAAAAAAAAAAAAGAAGATAAACAATTTCACTGAAAAAAATAAATGTCCAAAATGAAAAAAAAAAAAAAAAAGAAAGTTAATTCAGTCTATATTTCCATAAGATAAACAATTGCTGTTAAGGCAAATGATCTTCCTGAAGAGTGCTTTTTCTCTGTTTCATTATACATAATTATTTCAAGTAAAATATTTCATAGATTTAATAAATTATTCTTTAGTTTTTAACACGTACAAGGTATGAGCCATATGATGCAAGTACTTTTATTGAGGTACAGTTTGTTAGGAAACAAAAACAGTAAATAATGAGTATACTAAACAGATGAGTTTGGGGGAATGAATTATACAGCCACAGTAACCAGATTACTACTTATACCATGTCGACTGGTTGCTCTAGGGATTGGCATATTAACCTTTATATTATCCAAGTGTACTTGGAGTTGTGTTTGTACCACTCAATGTGAATTTACCCTCATGACATAGTACTTTGTGGTCTTGTTGTCATGTATTTTACATATACGATACTATTTTTTCATTTTTTGCTTTATACATTGAAATGCAATTTAAAAATAATAGAAAAACTGCCTTATATTTCCCCATATATTTTATTTTATTTAAGAAAAATTGTCTTATATTTCCCCATACATTTTATTTTATTTTTGAGTAGTAGACTTTAGTTTATAGCAGTTTTAGGTTTGCAGAAAAATCGAGCAGAAAATACCCCCCTACACACATACACAGACTTTATCCTATTATTAATATCCTGCATTGCTGTGGTACATTTGTTACAGTTATGAACCAATATTGATACACTATTATTAAGTAAAGTTTACATTAGGATTCCCTCTCTGTGTTGGATAGTTCTATGGGTTTTGCTAGATGTGTAATGTCATGTATTCACTATTACAGTATCATACACAATAGTTTCACTGCCCTAATAAGCCTCTGTTCTCCACCTGTTCTTCTGTGCATCTCTCTCTTTTCCCTGATACCCTGCTAATCACTGGTATTTTTTTTTCCTGTTACCTCAAACATTTATTGTTTCTTTGTGTTGGGTGCATTCAATTTTTTTTTCCTGTTCTAATCACTGGTATTTTTTTTTCCTGTTACCTCAAACATTTATTGTTTCTTTGTGTTGGGTGCATTCAAGATCCTCTTTTCCAGCTGATTGAATGTATACAATAAATTGTTGTTAATCACACTCACCTTACAGTGCTATAGAACACTAAATCCTATTCCTCCTACCTAGCTGTAATTTTGTATTTGTTAATCAACTCTCACTCTCCCCTACCCCTTTATTCTTCTGGTAATAATTTGTTGCTTTTCCCCCCATGAACTTGTTGCCCCTCTTCCCCTGGTTAATGGAGCCACAAAGGATTACTCAAAGCCCATCTCTTCTGAGCAGTGAGAAGACCCGAAGTGGTTAACTTCCCCAGAACCCTCAAGTGAAAGGCATCACTTCCTTTGGAAATTAACCCCGAATTGTGGTTCTCTTCCTGCATTTGTTTTCTAGAACAGAGAGTTACAGGAAAAGAACATAAGTGGGGTTATACTTTAACAATATAGGCTGGTACCTTTCAGTGAAACAAGTCAGATGACATTCCCTTAGACAAGTAAGTGATCCACCACCAAAAGCTTGATCTTAGGAAACATTCCTTCTCCCTCCAGAATTTCCAGTATCTTCACATATCAATCAGTAACCTGTCTGTCCATGAGCAAGCAACCTTGCTGTGCCACAAATCTTTATCTTACTCCAGAGGCTTTATAGCCTGCGGAAAATTTCCAGTCCTCCAAAGGTCAGTATTTGAAACAGTATGGCTTTGGAAAACCATGTCCTGTGAAGTACATTTGCTTTAAGAATCCTCTACAAAAATTCAACATGGTAATCTCTAGTAAGCACCATTCTAATCTCCACTTACCCATGATCAACTTTCTTTGCTTCCAGATATGAGTGGGAACATGTAGTATTTCTCTTTCTGCTCCTGGCTTATTTCACTTAACATAATATCCATCAAGCTCACACATGTTGCCGCAAATGTCAGGATTACATTCTTTTTAATGGCTAAATAGTATTGTGTGTATACATACCACATTTTCATTATCCATTAATCTGTGGATAGATACTTAGGTTGATTCCATATTTTTGTGATTATAAATAGTGCTGCAATAAACATGAGCTTGCACACATCTCTTCAATATACTGATTTCCTTTCTTTGTTTAAACATATATTCAGTAGTGGGACTGTTGGATCACATTGTAATTCTATTCATAGCTTTTTGAGAAACCTGCATTTTGTTTTCCAAAATGGCTATATTAATTTGCATTCCCACCAACAGTGTGTAAGAATTCCGCTTTCTGTGCATCCTCGTCTGCCTTTGGTATTTTCTGTCTTTTTAATGTTAGCCATTCTAACTGGAATGACATGATATTGCATTGTAGCTTTGATTTGCATTTCCCTGAAGATTAGTGATGTTGAGCATTGTTTCCTATACCTCTTGGGCATTTATATGTCTTCTTTTGAAACATGCCTGTTCAGCTCATGTGTCCATATTTTAATTGGATTATTCGTTTGGTTGTTTTTTGCTGTTAAGTTGTTTGAGTTCTTTTGATATTCTGGATATTAATCCTTTGTCAGATGCATAGTTTACAAATATTTTCCCCCATTCTGCATGTTGTCTCCATTGATTTCTCTGCTGTGCAGAAGCTGTTTAGTTTGACATAATCCCATTTGTCTGTTTTTCTTTTTTCTTTTATTGCTTGTACATTTGAGGTCTTCTTCATAAAGTCTTTTCCCAGACCAATATTCTGAAGCATTTCCTCCATGTTTTATACTAGTAGTTTCATAGTCTTAGGTCTTACATTTAAGCCTTTAATTCATTTCGAGTTGATTTTGTATATGGTGAGAGATAGGGTCTAATCTCATTCTTCTGCATATGGGTATCCAGTTTTCACAGTGCCATTTATTGAAGTGACTGTCCTTTCCCTAATGAATATTCTTAGTGTCTTTGCCCAAAATCAGTTTTGATTTGATCATCACACACCATACACAAATACTGGTAGTCACCTCTGAACCCCATAAATATGTATAAATAAAAATTATAATAAGATGAGATCATTTCTAGGACATATATAATTTGTGATGTGCAACAGAAAAAAAATTACTCAAGATTTAAAAAAAATTATCAATAAATTTTTTTATAATCTGACAAAAGAAAAGAGAAAACCAGTTGTCTGTAAATATGGGGCTTTATTTCTGGGTTCTCTATTCTGTTCTATTAGTTTCTAGTCTTTTTTTTATGCCAGTATCATGCTGTTTTGGTTACTATAGCTTTGCAGTATATTTTGAAGTCATGTAAAGTGGTGCTTCCAGCTTCGTTCCTTTTGCTCAGGATTAATTTGGCTATTAGGGTTTTCGTGTGGTTGCAAACAAATTATAGGATTGTTTTTTCTATTTTGTGTGAATAATGTCACTGGCACTTTGATAGAGATTGAGCTGAATCTGTAGACAGCTTTTGGTAGTGTGGAATTTCTCACGTTATTGATTCTTCCAACCCGTGAATGTGGAATGTCTATGTCTTACCATTTCTTCATGTCTTCAATTTCTTTCATCAGTGTTTTATAGTTTTTCTTGTACACATCTGTCATCCCCTTGGTAAAATTTATTTTTAGGTAGTTTATGTTTTTTTGTAGTGTTGTAAATGGGATTGCTTTCTTGATTTCTTTTTCAGCTTGCTCGTTATTGGTGTATAGAAACTCTACTGATTTTTGTATGTTCATTTTGTATCCTGCAACTTTATTAAATTAATTTATCAGTTCTAAGAGTTTTGGGTGGAACTTTTAGGATTTTCTACATGTAAGATCATGTCATCTGCAAACAGGGACAATTTGACTTCCTCCTTTACAATTTGGATGACCTTTATTTCTTTCTTTTGCCTAATTGCTCGAGTACTGTGTTAAGTAAAAGCAGTGAGAGTGGGCATCCTTATGTTTTTCCTGTTGTTAGAGGAAAACCTTTCAGCTTTTCCACATTGGTATGATATTAGCCATGGGTTTGTCATATGTGGCCTTTATTGTGTTGAAGTATGTCCTTTCTATACACAGTTTGTTGTGGTTTTTTGTTATAATGGGATATTGAAATTTATAAAATACATTTTCTGCATTAGTTGAGATGATCATTTGGTTTTTGTCCTTCATTCTGTTGCTGTAATGTTTCAAGTTTGTTGATTTGCATTCGTTGAGCCCCTCTTTTGTTTTTTAACTGAAGCATAATTGATTATACATATTTTGGGGTTATAATCCCACTTCTGGGAATATACCCAAAGGAATGGAAACCATCATGTTGAAGGGATACCTACACTACCATGTTCATCACAGCTTTATTTACAGTAGCCAAAATGTGGAACCAACCTAAATGTTGAACCATTCTTGCATCCCTGGGATAATTCCTAAAACAGACAAGAACAAAAACAGGAATAGGAAACTATAGGGAAATATACCGATGAAGAAAGATGCAAAAATTTTCAACAAAACACTAGCAAACTGAATCAAGCAGCCCTTTAAAAAGATCACTCGCCACGTATTTTAATATCTTCTTTTTTGTGTGTGTGTGCTCTTCATTTTTTCTTGTAATTTCTAATTTCCATGAAGTGTCGTTTCACTTTAGTATGAAGAACTTGCAACAGTATTACTTACATTACAGGTTATCCAGCAACAAATTGTCTCAGGTTTGATTGTGTGGATGTTTCTTATGTCATTCTGAGTTTGGAAAGATAATTTTGCTGGATATAGTATTCTGAGTTGACAATCTTATTTTTTCTTTAGCATTGGAAAGATGCTGATCCATTTTTCTCCAGCTCTCCATGGATACTCTTGAGAAAGAAGCCATTATTTACCTCATTTTTCCCAGATAGGTAGTCAATTCATTTGTATTTCTCTGGCACGTTTAATTTTATTATTTGTCTTTTAGCTGCTTAAGTATGATGTACTACATGCATATCTATTTTGATTTTTTGGTTCCACTAATCTTGGTTCTGTACTTAGCACATACTTTTGAAAAGTTGGGAATTTTGGACCGCTTTTCTACAAATCATATGTTATTTTTCCTGATCCATTAGTCTTCTTACTCATATTGGGCTCAGATTAAGTATATGTTTGATGATTGAATATTACCTAACAGGTTGCTATAGGTTGCTGTACTCCTCCCACAGTCATCGCGCACTTCAAGACCTCTGTTATTTCCGTTCCTCTTTTAGTCTCACATCCACTTTCTGCTATACCTTGATGAGTCTTGTGCACATGTTCACCGCAGTCCCTGACCAAGGCCCTATTGTAAACTTCCACACAGACTTCTGCCTTGGTCTTGTGAACAGTTCCCTCATCTAGAGTGTCGTACGAGGTAAATCTGAGCTGCACAGCAACCTCGAATTTTAAACTCCGTTTCATCACCTTAACAACTCTGCCATGCTCTACCTGTTTCAAACTCCTCGCCATAGGTGAATTTGCCTCATCCAGAGCGCCTGGGGGAACATAAATCTCTCACCTTGACAATACCTTGTGTTGGTGAGGAACTCTCGTACATAGTTTGTGGAAAGACACATTAGAGCCAGGACTCTGGCACAATTTTGGCAGATTCTATTAAGCTGAATAGACACATACAAAAGGACTCAGTAATTCTTTTTTTTTTCCGTGTCCGGCAACGGATCGCAACCCTCAGTGTCGCGCCCATACCGGACCGGCAGCCTCGACTTTTAATCTCTGTTTCATCAGCTTAACAGCTCTGCCGTGCACTACCTGCCGTAGGTGAATTTGCCTCATCTAGAGGGCCTGGGGGAACATAAATCTCTCACCTTGACAATACCTTGTGTCGGTGAGGAACTCTCATACATAGTTTGTGGAAAGAGAAATTGGAGCCAGGACTCTGGCACAATTTTGGCAGATTCTATTAAGCAGAGTAGACACATACAATACGACTCAGTAATTCTACTCTGACTTACATAGTTATCCTAAAAATGCACCTCTGTGCCAAAACGTGTAAAGAAACACTAATACTTAGTAGCCCAAACTGGACACAACCTAATAATTCACCATTTCTAAGTGTGTAACATAAGTTATATCACACAATGTAATGCCATTCACCAATGAGTATGAACAGACTTCCTCTACATACAAACTGTTGCTGTGACGTCATCCCTGCCAGTGCATCCTGCCATGCATTGATTGGAGCAGGGTCTCAGGTCAAGTTGGGAAGGCTAAGCACATTCCTTGGCTCATTATTTTCATCAGTATTTCCAATAACACCCCTCTTTCTGATTCTACCTGGCTAGTCTGGCGATTTGGGCAGAATTCTTCTTGGATCCAGGGGAGAAAGGAGCCTGTATGGGCCAAACTATGTTGCTGTGCTGGGTTTTGAGAAATACCAGGTCTAGGTCACCTTCTTTTGTAGGGTCGGTGGTCATCAAATGCCTGCTGCTCTGTTATTCCTTCACTTTGCCTCCACTTAGAAGCCTGCCCTCTTCTTACCACTGTTCAGAGTTTCATTTTAGTTGTGTTTTGTATTATTTCCAGGGTTTTTGGCTGTATCTAGTGGAAAGGAGGAAGGAGAGACAAGTATACAGTATTTTGTGCAGAGAATAACTTCAGTCTAATTTTTATGAGTTTTACCAAGCTTCAGAATGATGAATATTTCAGGTTTCTTAATGGCAGATATACTCCATCATATGGGTCTATCACAGTCTGTTTGTTCATTCATCAGTTGACAGACATTTGGGTTGTTTTTTACTTTTTGCTGTTATGAATACTGGTGCTATGAACAATCAGATATAATCTTTGCATGGACATATGTTTTTAGTTATCTGGAGTGGACAGGTAAGGTTGGAAATTCTGGGTCATATACTAACTGTTTGTCTAACTTGTTGAAGAATTACCAAACTGTGCAGCTATATATGAGGGTTTCAATTTCTCCTCACCAATACTTGTTATCTGTCTTTTTGATTATACTAATTCTTTTGGATGTGAAGTAGTATACCATTGTGGGCTTGATTTTCATTTCCCTAAGGACTAATGATGTTTGGCGTCTTTTCATGTGAACATTGACCATTTGTATATCTCCTTTGGAGAAACTCCTATTGGAATTCTTTGCCAATTTAAAAAAATTGGATTGTCCTTTTCTTATTGAGGAAGTTCTTTTCATATTCTGCATACAGATCCCTTATCAGGTATATGATTTCTAAAGATTTTGTGTCATTCTCTGAATTCTCTTTTCATTTTCTTAATGATGTTCTTTGAAACAAAAACATTTTCAGTTTTGATGAATTACAACTTATCAGTCTTTTATTGCTTGTGCTTTGCTGTCATAATTACAAAATCATTGCTTAATGTAAGGTAACATGTGTTCATTCCTGTACTTTCTTCCAGGAGCCTTTTAGTTGTAACCCTTACATTTAGATCTAGGATCCACTTGAGTTCCATTTTCTGTGTGATGTGAGGTAAGGGTCCAACTTCTTTCTTTTGCATGTAGATATCCAGTTGTCCCAGTACCACTTGTTGAAAATATTTTTTTACCATTGGTGTATTTCCATCATAAAAATATTTACTCTTGCAATCTATAAATATGGCTAGTTCTCATTTATTTAACTCTTTAATCATGTCTCTCTATATGGTTCTGTGATTTTTGATCTATAAGTCTTGCATTTGGTTAATTGAATATATTACTAAGTAATAATATCTTCTGATGTAAACAATTGTTTTTCTTAATTTCAGTTTTGGCTTATTCATTGACTGTATGGAAATACAATTTATTTTGTGTATTTCCTCGTATTCTGCAACCTTGGTGAAATTGATTATTGTTCTAATTTTTAGTGGATTTCTTAGATTTTTTTATATACAGTTTAATGTTATCTGCAAATAGAGATAGTTTTGCTTCTTTCTTTCCAATCCATATACCTTATGTGTCTGTTTCTTGCTAATGCATATTGAATAAAATTGGTCACAGTGGACATATTTATCTTGTTCTTGATATTAGGTAGAAAACATACAGTGTCTCACATGCGTTCCCATGTGCATGTTTGGTATTCTTTCTTTCTGAAATTTATGGCTAAGTTCAGAAAATCAGGCATTAGGCTGTGGAAACTTTGTGGGAAGGATTTTCACTATGAGCTTCAATTAATACATATAAGTATCATTGAGACTTTCTGCATTTCTTATTTTGTTAAGATTTTTTTTTTTGGAATTTTGTCATTTTGTATAACTTCATATATTATATAAGCATCACCAGCATCTTTAATGATGATCTACTCTACATTTCTGGAATTGATAATGTATGTCTTCCTTTTTTTTCCCCAATCAGTCTTGTCAGGATTTATAATTTTTGAACCTTTTTGAAAAGAAAACAATTAAAAATAAACTGACTTTTGGATATGTTGATTTTAACTTTTTCTTCTGAGTTTCATTAACTAATTCTAATTTTATTATTTTATTTCAATTATCTTTTGCTTTATATCGACTCTTCTGTTCCCAAATTTTGAGGTTGTTGTCAGACCTCAAATTTTCAGGATTTCTTGTTTTCCTTTTAATGCTAAAATGTTTCTTTAGACACATATTTTGATGGGTACTACACTTTTTTAGCAACTTAATTTTGTTATAGTTGACATAAAATTAACTACATAACTTTGAAATAATATTATGTTTTGAGATAAGTACATATTTGTGAAACCATCATTGTAATTAATATAATGAACATATTCATTCTTCACACAGGTTTCCAGGTGCACCTTTGGATTTAATCCTTCTGGTCCTGCCCAGTCCCTTCCCCATTTTTCATGCTATGAATATTTTAATACAATTCTTACGTGCACGGACACTTTCATTTTTCTTGGAAAAGCATCAAGTAATAGAGTGGCTGGGTCCCATGATATTTGTATGTTTAAGATATTTTAGAAAATGTCCATCCTTTATAAACAGAAATTTTCCTTCAAGGACTACAGTCAACAAAGCTACTTGGAAATGTTCATAAAAGTTTGGTTAAAAAATGACAAAAGATCTATTTTTAAGTAAATTATATTGTGTTCAGAGCATGACTATTATGGTTTACAGCTTTGCAACTAATCAGGTGGTTCTTATATATTTGCAGAAGATATCTCCTAGTTATATTACTAACGAAAAAATAAAGTAAATTGTAGTTTGTTTCACACGTGTGTGCATGTATATAACTATATCATATGTGCAAGTGAATGTGTATGTGTATACCTGTTCATGTAAAAACTTCACTGCTGATCATTATTACCTCTGTGAAGAGATATGGTCTGCAGTTTTGGAAATTTTACACTGAGCACCTGCCAAATTTGTTATTCGTAAAAGGAAATGAAGGGATATCACTAATGATGAAATATTTTCCTTTTTAAAGTGGCACAGAACAGATGAGAAGTTATGATTAAAGAGAGAACTAGAAGTGAGATAGAAAAATCTCTAATTAATAAATGATGTCAATAAACTGAAGGCCGTAAGTGAACTTGTCAAAAAGAATGCCTTTTTCATTTCCCTTGATTTAAACGTCAAGTGTATTATCAAGTTCATTTTATATTCTGGGGCATCTATTCACATGGTATCAGAAAATACGACAACAATAATCAGGGTTATAATGACTCTAAATATTATCTAATAAGTATATTGGAAAAACATTTAAATGTAACCTTTTGTAGGTTTTTGTGCCATTTCTTAAAATGTGTATTAAAAAGTAAGAATTGCTATTGTCAGAAAAATGTGTTTATGTTTAATGGTATAGTATCCACTAAGCTTAATAAATTCATTTATCAATTGTAATATATTACCTATTGATTGCTTTTAGATAGTCTGGAAACATAAACATGCTATGAATGAGTAAAGGTGGATTAATTTCTTTTTTTCCAATTGCTACGCCTTTCCCCCCCTCTTTTTGTTGCATTATTGCCCTGGCTATGACATCCAGAAAATGTTGAGTAGATCTGGTGACAGTAGGCATTCTTCTGTCTTCTGATCTCAGGGGGAGGTTTTCCATATTTCACCAATAGCTATGATATTTGCTGTATCTTCCTAAGTTTTTAAAAATCATAAATTAGTAGTAAATTATGTCCAAAGGTTTCTCTTTATTATTGTTGTGATAGTGATACGATTTTACTCCTTTGTTTGCCAAACTAGTTTGAGTTCCAAATGATAAGACAACAAAAATGTTCTGTTGGATGAAACGCATTTTGTTTATAGGGTATTTTCGTTGAGGTATCTTTATTCTGTTTGTAAAATAAAAGTTTTATATTTTATTTATTTATTTTTGTTTTTTGACATGAGGTATAACAACCTTTGTAATTCCCTATGTATAATGTCCTTATCAGTCTTGTCCAAACTTTATAGGGGTCTCATAAAACATTTTGGGAGTGTTTTGACGTTATTTGTCTGTGGAAGAGGATGTGCAAGATTGGTGGTGACATTTTTCTCAGTTACACGGAGAAGATAGGAATGCAGGCATCAGGACATGGAATTCATTCATAAGAAGGTTCTCAGTACAGATGCATTTTATCTAATAAATACAGAATTACTGACATTTCCTAGTTTATCTGTTTGTTAAGTGGTGTTTTTATTTTTTGTGATATTTCATGCAATCAACATTTTATTGGCATAAATTTGATTGTAATATAATTATTGTGTCTCCAGACTCTATAGTGATGATCCCTTCTGTATTTCTGTTGGTGATGGTGGTGGTGCAGGTGGTGGTGGTCTTTTTTGATCAGTCTTGCCAGGGTTTATCTAACATATTTAACCTTTGAAAAAAAGCCATTTAGTATTCTTGATTATTTAATATTTTTTAGTTTGATTCATTGATCATTCTTTTAAGTTTTTATTTCAAGTTTTGGTTTATATTCCTCGTTTATTTTCTAGTTTTGTGTTTTATCGAATCTTAAATTTTCAGGACCTCCTCTTTTGCAATAATGGCATGAATTTTCCTTTATGCCCCTGTGTTGATGCATCTACACAATTTTTAATAACTTATTGAGCTATAATTGATTTAAAGTAAACTGTACAACTTTAAAAGAAACAGTATAAATTTTGATATGAGTATATTTATGAAATCGCCACCACAAGCAAAATAATGTAACTGTCCATCACCCCTCAACAAGTTTCTTTGTTGGCCATTATATTTCTCCTTCCTGTTTCTGCTCAAGCCCTTTCACCATTCACATGCTATTAAAAGTCTTCTTGCACAGGACTTTGTATAAACATATACTTTGTGTATTTTTGCTTGTTTGTTTGTTTCATATTGTCTTTGAAAAACATGAAGGAAAAACTGACTGGATTACATGAGAGTCGTATATTTAATTTTTTCTAGAACATGTCAAAGTGTCTTGGGATGTCATTGTACTATTTGACATCCTACCAGCAGTAAGAGTTGCAGTTTCTCTACCTCCTTGCCAGCAATTGTTATATCGCTCAGCCAGTGAGCGGGAACCGGTCTGTATGTGGGATCCGAACCCTCGGGCGGGAGCGCCGCCACGCTTCCCAAGCGGGGCACTATCCAGTGCGCCACCGGGCCGGCCCTATAGTTAGTTCTTTTGATTGTAGCTTTCCAGCTTCATTGTTGGGGTTTCTCTGCTGCAACTCCGACCCCACGTTTCTACCTGGCAATGATCTAGTGAAGGTTCTCTGGGGTGACTCCGCCTTTGCAACAGATCTCTTTCTGGGCCAGACTTTTCCATACATACTCTGAAATCGCAGTGGAGGCTCCCAAGCCGTCCCAGCTCTGGCATTCTGCAAGCCTGCACACCTAACACCACGTGGACTCTGCCAAGGCTTCTGGCTTGTGTTTTCCAAAGCTGTAGGTCCAGCCACACCTGCGGCCAGTTTAGCCACAGCTGGAGCAGCCGAAGCAGCTGAGGTGCTGGTGTGGGGAGCAGCATCCCAAGTTGGCCTTGGGCAGCAAGCCCGTGGGGGGCACCTCAGGCTTTTTCTCTAAGACCATTTTGTTTCCCTAGGTCTTTGAGTCTGAAATGGAAGGGTTGGCCCCAGAGGCTTCTGCAATGCCTTCTGGGCCTTTTCCCCTTCTCTTGACAATCTCTTTCTTTTGCACTAATCTTAGCTAATGGTCGCTGGGCTGCACCATTACATGCTCTCTGCTTCTCTACCACATGGGACTTGCCCGATTTTCTGTATTCATCTGTTTTTGTTGCCTGTAACAAAATACCTGACTGGTGGTGACGACAGTGAACCAGGTGTCTCACATTGCAAGATGGTGGAAGCAGAGAGATTCTTGCTTTCAATATGAAAGAAGAATCAGGAAGCCCTGTTTATACACCCACTAATAAAATGCACTATGTCATCCGTCTTGTTGTTCAGCTACGCTATTTTACATTATTGCCTTGATGCATATATCTAATTTATAATAATTTATAATAATCTGAAAAATACTTGGTCACATTTTAACTTTTTAATTTAATGTTACCAAACATAATTAATAGATGAGCATACCCTTGAGGAACAAAAAAAAAAAAGGAGGGAAGGGAACAGAAGAGTTAAATCCATTTGCTCCCACATTGCTGTGGATATTTATGACAAGTAAGAAAGGATGCACATGTATTTTATAAGCTTCAGGAACAGCTGGGCTCCAGGATTTCTTTTAAGTTGTCTCTTAAGTTTTCTTAGTAATATATGGGGAGCCCCCCCAAACCCTAAAAATATCTGCAAGTATTAATCATAACCTTTATTCATAAATTTTAGCATTATAATCTGATCATAAAAGATAAGTCATACATTTTACTAAAGAAGAATATGGCCAAAAGGACAAAAAAGTGGAGTTAATATTGAGATTTTAACTTGATTAATAAATATATACGCATATGTGTGCATGTGTGTATATATATACATATATATCTTTTGTACACTTAATAGACCACTATTTTATCTATTAATACTAACAAGAGAACATATCTTATTTTCCTGTATTAGCAAATAACACAGAGGAAGCTATGGGAATCCCAAACTAGGAGATAAACTGTTGTTTATGTAGACAGTATATGAACATAGAAAATAAACAGAATGTAATTATCTTGTACTTTCCATAAAGATTGATCTACCATCTTTACATATGATCAGAAATTTTATAAACACTTGAATTCACCATGATATCTCTTTTTATTCTTCGAATGTGTGATTTTTCTTTGTCTTGAACACTATCCTATTCATATTTCAAGTTTGGTGTCTATATTACTTTATTCTGAAAAGCCTTCTCTCCAGATCAAATTGAATTGCCTTGTTAGGTGCTCCTGGAAATCTGTACTTCTCGGTCAGAAATTCATTAGTTGTTGAGTTTTTAAGTTGTTTCTCTTCTGCCACTCAACCTTTTCTCTGTTGAGGCAGCATTTGAGCTTCTCTTATTCACTATCGTAATCTATGCCCCTACAAGAATGTCTGGCACATCGTGAATTTCAAATACACATTTCTGTATGGAAAGAAAACTATAACCAATATGTAGAAGAATACCTGGAACACAGTAGTTACTCAAAACACATTTGTATATGCTTTATTATCTTTAGAACTCCCATCTCCTACTGTAAACATAATTTCACTTGCAAAGTGATTACTAAGAGTTTTTTACTTCGTTTCCCAGAATTTTTCATTCGTAGTGATTAGTATGGATCAAAATGAAAGAGTCTATTTGGAATTGGATTTTACATGGAACAATCATCACAGGTCTAGACAGAATACTAACCAATGCCTGTTCCTTACACAATAGACCATGTATAGAATCTTCCTGGAAATATCACATTGAAATTGTCACCCAGCAGGATGGTATAAAACACCCTTATCTGGGCTCATAAAGGGCTCATAAAAAGATTTAAGGGCTTGTTTTCCGAAGCTGGCTACAAGATCAGGCCTTGTGACATAATAGGTTATTTTAATCTGGAGTTATTCTCGATAGTGAATGGTGCTCTGGGATATATCCCAGAACTGAGATCCATAAGCGAACTTACAGTAGAGGTGACATCTCACTTGAGTTGCCAGAAACTGACCCATCGCCAGCTTCCATTCAGCATGGAATAGAATAACCTCCTATTCAGCATGGAATGGGTGCTCAATTAAGAAGGCTTCCACCTTTACTACAAACTACCTTCTGAAGAGTCTACTGTAAGTGATATATTTCATTCTTCTAAATCCTTATGAACTTTTTAATCTGAGGTTGTGTGTGTCATTATATGGTCTTGAACGTGAAGCAGTCGAGATTTCCATTTTAAAACCCTTTGATAGCCATTATTTAGGGAAAGTGTAAAGAGTTTAGTAGTATTTCAAAGAAGGGTATTTTAATGTGATGTTAGAATGCCAATTTTTAACTGTTTATAAAATTTTGATTTTAAATACTAAATTATACATATTTGTGGATGAATATTTGACAGCTATAAACTATTTTAATTATTACACCACATGAAATATAATTTTTATCAATTGCAACTGGCATAATCAATGGTATAGAGTGTTTTACTTTGTGCAATTGCTACACAGAATGGATATTTATTAAGTACCTACTGTCACAGTAACTTTCCAGTAGCAGCATTTAGAAATTTCAGTCTTAAATTCAATTCACTTCTCACTTGGCAATTTGAATTTATTCTGTCTGATCAAGGACTCTTGCATTAAAATGAATTCTGAGTTGTAAAGTAAGCATATTATAATGATTATTTTGAGTCTGTCAGTTTGGGCATGTTCACTACAGTTTAAAGTGAACTTCAAAAACTTGTAAAGTCATCAGCGGTATAATGATATACTTAGATAGCGACAACTAAAATATAAGGCAATTTGGAACATATAATTAATAGATAGACTGTGTATCTTGATTCCATATATGATTTCCCCCTCTATAAAATTTGCTCATATTAATTGATATAATAATCTAAAACGAAGAATAAAGCAAAACTCGGCGGCCTCATGATATCCTATATGGCTAAATAATTTTTTCAACATAAATTACAGTTGAACCTTAATCATAAAGAACAGTGGCCCTATCAATACACTAACAAAACTAAAGGTGGTTAATAAAGGTGATAGAATTTGACTGGTGCAATATCACTTATTCAAGTCCTTCGAGAAAGAGTTGCTTTTATACTGTCTACTGTCAGCATCCACTTAAATATATTTCTTAATTTTATTCATCACATACTAGAATAACTCAGTATGGCGTCTTCTTAAAAGGATTCTTTTCTTTGTGCCATAATTCTAAAATCAAATGGCTTTTTCAAACTAACTGATCATGTATAATATTGAAAGTATGCATTTGTATATACTATTATTGTAGAAATAAATTGAGTTAGGTTCTTAATGCTTATTAGTTTGTTTTTATTTTTGTTCTTTAAGGGCCACCAGCTGGAACCTTGGAAGTCAAATAACTTACTGTTACAAACCAGCCTCTATGCCCCCCAACCCACCCCAACCCCAGGTGTTCATTCATTAGATTCAAGTCAACCTTTCTATCATATGAATAGTTCCCTTGTTGCAGTCACTGTGTAATCTTCATTTTCATTAACAATGACTGTTGATCTTTATAATGATTTTATTGCCTAAACCTGTGGGATTAATAGCAGCAGGTACTTGAAGAGCTCATTATTTTTATCAGTGACAAATAGCAAAAACTCTTTTCATGTTAGTCCCTTATTAGTTCTGTTTCCTTAGATAACTGTGAAAACCACTTTTATGTTGGTTATTAAACTTTACTCCTTAAACTGCAATGAGTTAAAAAACAGGACAAAACAATTCCACTAGATCTTACAATAGGAGTCCTGGTGATACATTACTTGATGAATAATTTATTTCATTTTATTTTTTTTGCCTCATATATAAGAGAATATCCAGAGCAAACCTGACTTAGGGAGTTGTTTAAATTATTAGTGTTCTCAAAATTTTGTTGGCTGAATTTGATTAGGGAATGGAAACTAAATCAAAGTTTATATTTCAATGTATTTGCATTGTCCTGGCATTACGAGAATGCATGTACAGTCCGTAGGCCATGGCACAAATGCCCTCATTAGCAAATCCAAGTGAAAAAAAATCAGACTGGAATGAATATGAAGTAAGGAAGAGCATGAACAGAGTTTCCCATTCTCTTATTTCTTTAATGTATCTCTGATTTATCTCTTCTTGAGCTGCTACAAGGTAATAGAGAATATGTCCAAAGCCATGGATAGAATAGGCTGATAGTAAAGCAGCACTTCAAGAAAAGTGGAGGTAAATCCAGTCCCGCTATACGAGCTGGGAGAGTGACAAGAGAGAACGTCCTCTGCCCACAGAAAAGGACGACGCGCATTTCTTGCTGTAGCAGAGACTGTTCCAATCATTTGTTTCCCGGAAGAGTTTGTGTAATTATTTTTATATTTTTATCAAATATTTGCTATACTTCTGCAATGAAACCAACTGTGTTTAAAGTTTTCTTGGGAAAATAATAATTGATACAATTTATTTAATAGTTATAGAACTATGTGACCAATTTTGGTTATCTTTTTGTAATTTGCCAGTTTCATCTAAATTTCCCAATTTAGTGTCATAGGCTTATTCTTGTTATTATCTCATCCTTTCTTTTTGCATCTCATCAATTTACCTGGATATTCTTATCTGTAATTCTTGTACGTATTCCATCTTATTTCTTTGTTTTTCTGGTTATTTAACTAATTTTTGTGTTATTATCTCCCAGTGTATTTTATTCCCTTTCTTCTCCTGTTTTCGGTATAGCATGGTTCGCAATGATCTATTTTTCCTATAATTTTAGTATCTTTGTTATCAGTATATTTTATTATTATTGAAGTACTGTCTGCTGTCCCTTGTAATACTGGTTTTGATCTACAGATAATTTTAAATGGCATTATTTCAAACATGGTGAGGAAGTTTGTTATCTTTTTATACTGATTTTTAAAAGTGTGTACTGATAAGAGATGAAGCTCCATATGTTTTTATTTTTCTGATATTCATTGAAATTTGTTTTATGATCATATGGCCAACTTTTGTAAGTTTATAATATGTGCTTGAGAAGACCATGTGCTGTATAATTCTTCCTCAAGGTCAAAAAGCGAATGGAATAAAACCTAATTTGTAAAATGGGCAAGGAGTGGAAAAGTCACTTCACAAAAAAGGAGACATGAAGAGTCAATAAAATAATATGGTTTTTAAAAATTAATATAAGTGGGATACTTCTAAATACTTAAACACTCAACTGAATGGCATAAATTTAAATTCCATTGTGTTCAAGTTTCCACTGTTTCTGTCAAAATAATAGTTTTTTGTCTAATTGGTGCTCTTTTCTATGTATCTCTCCTCCTTGGACTTTATAGACATTCTCTATCGTTTTTTTATTTGTACATATTTATGGGTTACAGAGTTGACTATCAGTATTTGTATACAGTGTGTGATGATTAAATCAATATTATTAGCATGTTCATCATTACAAATAGTAATTGTTCTTTGTATCCCCAACCCAATTACTCCCTGATCCCCCTTCCCCTCTCCCTTTCACACCTCTAGGTCTGCTCCCTCCTTCTGAAAGCTCAATGTTTATTGTGGTCCTTCTCTCTTTTTTCTTTCTTGGTTTCTTAGCTCCCACTTATAAGTGAGATATTTCTCTTTCTGTGCCTGACTTATTTCACTTAACATTATTTTCTCCAAGCTCATCCACGTTGCTGTGAATGGCAGAATTTCATTGTTTTATGGCTGATAGAATTCTACTGTGTACATTTACCACATTTTCCTTACCTGGTTGTCTATTGATATGCATATAGGTTGGTTCCATATGTTGGTTATTGTAAATAGAGCTGCAATGAAAATGGGAGAACAGGCATCCCTTCAAACGTGATGGTTTCCACTCCTTTGGATATATGCCCAACAGTGGAATTGCTGCATGGTTTGCAGTTCTATCTGTAGTTGTTTGAGAAACCTCCATGCTATTTTCCATAATGGCTGCACTAATTGACTGTCCTACCACCAGTGTAGAAGAGTTGCCTTTTCTCTACATCCTCTCCAGCATTGGCTGTTCTCAGTATTTTTGATAATAGCCAGTCTATCTCGGGTGAAATGATATCTCAACGTGGTTTTGATTTGCATTTCCCTGATGCTTACTGATGTTGAGCATTCTTTCATGGGTCTGTTGGCCATTTGTATGTCTTCCTTTGAAAAATGTCCATTCAACTCCTTAGCCCATTTTTTTCATTGGATTATTAGTTTTGTTTTTTGTTTTTTGTTTTTGTACTGTGAATTTGTTTGAGTTCCTTGTATATTCTGGATATTAATCCCTTGTTGGATGTGTAGTTTGTAAATAAATTTTCCCATTCTGTAAGATGTCTTTTTGCTCTGTTAACTGCTTCTTTTGCTCTCCAGAAGGTTCTTAGTTTGATATAATCCTCTTTGTTTATGTTTGTTGTTCTTAACTGTGCTTTTGGGGTCTTATTCATAAAGTCTTTCCTCAACCCTACTTCCTGAAGTGGTTCCCCTGTTTTCTTCTAGGAGTTTTATTGTTCGAGGTCCTACACCTAAGTCTTTAATCCATTTTGAGTTTACTTTGGTACATGGTGTGAGGTATGGGTCTAGTTTCATTCTTCTACACATGGATATCCAGGTTTTTCAGGACCACTTGCTGTCTTTTCCCCAATGTATGTTCTTGGTACCTTTGTCAAACATCAGCTGGATGTAAGCACCTATTTTTAAGTTGATTTTTGAAACTTCCCTGCCTTTTCCTCTTCAAAATTTTTTAGTCTAATATTTATTTTTTCTCCTTAGGAGCTTTGATTAAAATAATGGTGGGATATTTTTCTTGCATGCTATTTATCTTACCCTTTGTTCGGTATTTTTCAATTATTTTTTTTCTCTCCAAGGTTTTTTCTTTCAGTTTTGTTTTGTTTTAGAATTTCTATTTGGTTCTTTTAAGAAGCCGCTCTGTTACTTAGATTTGGTCTCTAGTTCTCTGCCAGAAAATAGAATACTCCGTAAGTATTATAATTGGAATCAGATTAGTGACACAACATTAAATGTATTATTGAATAAAAAAATAGATAATGGCTGGATCTCAAAGCCACAAGTCAGAAATGGGTCATCAAGGAGACTTCAGACCCTGCCAAAGTCAGGCACCCAGATTTAGGAAGCTTCTTATCAAACGGGAAGCTATAACTCCATATGACTGCCAGTTCTCAAGCCATGCTTCCTCTGCCATAACCTGGAAATCACTGCTACAACTGCTGTTTCCAGAGCTCTGATGCCTTTGCCATAACCTATCAGCAATTCTTAACCGTTTTATTCTTGGTACTGTTTTACACTAAGAAATTACTGGATACCCACAAAGCATTTTTATTTATATGGATTATATATATTATTATTGATATACTACTGATATCAAAATTAAAACTGAGGAATTGTGTAATTTTTTAATCAAAAATAGCAATGGTAAACCTACTACATGTTCACAACATTAACATATATTCATAAAAATATTTTTCAACAAGGATCATTTAAGAAGTAAAAAATAGCCTTTTCATCAAATGGTGCTGGGACAACTGTATAGCAGCACACAAAAGAATAAAGTTAGACTCTGACCTCAAATCACATATAAAAGTTAATTAAAAATAAATGGCCTAAACGTAAAAGCAAAAACTATAAACCTGACAAAACAAAACTTATGGGTTATTTTTCTGTCCTTGGATTTGGCTTCTTAGATACACAAAAAGCACAGAGGAAAAATAGATAATTTGGACTTCACCAAAATTGAAAACTTTTGTGCATCGAAGGATATTATGAAGGGTAAAAAGAAAAGTGATGGAATAGAAGGACATATTTGAAATCATATATCTGATAAGGGACTTATACCTAGAATGTATAAATAACTAACTCTTAAGTCTCGATAATTAGAAACATAAATAACGCAAATAAAAAATGAGCAAATGATTTAACTGATGTTTTTTCACAGAAGATATACAAATGGGCAATAAGTTTAACATCGTTAGTCACCAGGGAAATACAAATTAAAACACTAATGAGATACCACTTCACACTGCTAGGATGGCAAGAATAAAAAATGTCAGACAATAACAAGGGTGGAAGGATGCAGAAAAACTGAAACCCTCATTAACTGCAATTGTAATGCAAAATGGTGCAGCCACTTTGGAAAACAGTTGGGCAGTTCGAACATTTGACCCAGCAATTCCATTCCTATGTTTACTTACAAGAGAAATGAAAACACAAAAACTTGTAGGAAAACATATGTAAACACAAAAACTTGTACACAAATCTTCATAGCATTATTCATAATAGTCAAAAAATAGAGTAAAAACAACCCATTGTCCATCAACTGATGAAAAGACAAACAAAATGTGTTCTATTAATATAATGGAATATTATTGGGCGATAAAATGGAATGAGGTGCTGATAGATGCTGTAACGTGGATAAACATTGAAAACGGTATGCTAAGTGAAAGAAGCAACTCACCAAAAATCACATACTGTGTGATACCATGTATACAAAAGGCCCAGAATAGGCAAATACAGAGAGAAAGAAAGTAGATTAGTGGTTGTTTAGGGCTGGGGATGAGGGGTTGGAGCTATTAGGTGATACGAAAGAGTAGGCTTCCTTTTTGAGGCAATGAAAATGTTCTAAAATGTTCTAAAGTTTATTGTGGTGACGGTTGTACAACTCTGTGAATGTACGAAAAACCATTAAATTGTACTCATTACATCGGTGTGTTGTATGGCATGTAAATTATATCTCAATAAAGCTATTAGAAAAAATAATATGTAAAAACTGAGAGCACAAACAGGGGGGTATGCATCAACTTTATTATT
>NW_007729400.1:11892-24815 GCF_000696425.1 Galeopterus variegatus | reverse complement strand
ATATTGCACTCACTATGGATACAGAGGCAGACCGACCTGTCCTTTATGGATAGGTCCATCTCAATGTACGCAAACCTCAGACCATAAAGCATTAGTTTCCTTGTGATGGTGCTAACATGTTGTCCTTCTGTTTAAGTATTTGGTATTTACAATAATAGGCAAGTAATATCCCATAATACAACCATAATCTTGGCTCATTTAATCATTGTGACCTTGTTTTCAATAAAGCAATATTGCAAAAAGTATCAAACACAAACATATTAGTTTTATATCTGACTTTATTTCTATAAAATGAGTGGTGTACCCAAATTACATTTACCTTTTCTTCAGGAAGAACCATGTCTAGTCCTGTAATTGTCTAAAATACCAATATGGAGAGGTGCTAACGTATTTATATTTTGGTACTCAGTGAAAACAATATTAGTAAGCTCCAACTTGGAAACAAATAAGCCCTTTATACTTGTTAATAAAGAAAAGTAATTGCTGGGGCTGGCCCGGTGGCGCACTGCTACAGTGCGCCGCTTAGGAGTGCGGCGATGCTCCCGCAGAGGGTTCCCACATACAGACTGACCGCTCACTGGCTGAGCAAGGTGCGGGCGCAACAACGAGGGCTGCGATCCCAACACCGAGGGTTGTGATCCCGTTGCTGGTCCCGGTCCCGTACAGGCGCAACACTGAGGGTTGCGATCCGTTGCCGGTCACGAAAAAAGACAAAAAGGAAAAAAAAAAAAAAAAGAAGAGTGATTGCTGGCTTTGATCACAGCATTTAAATTTGCCAAAGAAGTAATAGGACAGTATATGTTCCTCAAGGTGATGCTTTCTATGAGGAATTTTCAAGCTCTACAGCTCATGTGTCATAAATAGGCAATCCTCGTGTAGTTAAAAAACAAAACATTGAACTTGTCTTTTGGTTACCGCATGTTATATACATACAAAGCACTGGAATAAAGCTGTGCACCAGTCTAATGATAGAGCACCACGATGAGTTATGAGTTGGCAAAAATATTTTAAAGGAGTCAGTAATGTGTGTATTGTGGGGATGAGACAGAGAGAGAGAGTATTATTTGATCCAAACTTGCTGATACTTGCAAATAATCTTAAACGTAATAGTTGTAAAAAGATAGCTAATGACTCAATCAAAAGGGTATACGAATTTTCAAAGACTACTTTGAAGAGATTAAATTTAATTTTAATTTTAACAACATAATTTTTGTTTTAAAATACTAACATATTGGAAAAAATACATAAATAACTCCAGGATATATCGCTTTTCTTTTCGTATTTTTAATAGCAATGCTCTTGTGATATACTTCTGTAGTTACATGAGTAGAAGGGTTGTTAGAAGACAGTTAAGAAAATATTTTTGTTAGAGATCGAAATAAGTATGTATTCTGTAACTTTGATATTATATTTGGTAAGTTAGATATCATAAGTAAAAGTGAAGAACCATAACATTTCTCAGAGCTTAGAATATACTTTATTCCTCCAAATAGCAGATTAATCAGCATAACCTGAACAATCCATTCTTACATCGTTGTGTCTTACAAAATCCCCTCTGATTGGGGCAAACTTACTACAATTTTGATAGATGTACCACAAGAGAAAACTCTTTGATAAAATATACTTTGAAAATACTTGTTTTTAACTTCCTATGTAACACAAGCTCAAACTCGTACTCAAAAATACACACAAGCACGAACACTGAGACAAATATACGAAAAAAAATATATTTTCTTAGATACTTACATATATATTTCTGGGTGAGGTAACACATCAATGATTTTGGCTGCTTGTCAACCATTTTTTTAAATTCAGAAAGGATTATTATGCTCCCTTGAAATTTGATTTTAAACATAACCCTTCAATAAAAAGTCTTATTAAGAATAGCACAGCTCATACAGGTTGATACCTAATTCTGGAAACTTGGATAATTGGTATTCAGAAGGAAAGGTGAGTTTAGTATATCAGAAAAAGACCAAACAATTGTAGCGGTGACATAAACTCAAGGAAAGGAGAAAATAATAAAATTAAAGAAATCTTAAAGTGTATAAAACGCCCAATTATAGTGTGTGGACAACATTTAAAAAAGAATTTAATGAACAATTCTGGGCATTATTTGAATGAATTATTCATAGTTTGTTATTAAATAGAATATTAAAATTTGGAGTAAGACAGCTAAGTCTATCGTAGCAAGAATGCATGTACAATCAACTCGTATAATCTGTATTTTGGACCAGTTTTTTATTGTGTTGTGGTCAATTTGTAGTCTTGATGTCAATTAAGATGACAAAAATAGCATTTACAGATATGGCCATATTCATCAGCATCAGGATTTATTGGGAATTATTACTGTGTTACATTGCTTATTGCCTTCAAAAAGAAAAAATACATTAGCATTTTTTAGTTTTGTATATAAGAATATATTAGAATATATTAGTTGGAAAATGTGTCTCTTTGGATTCAGGTGGGAGGGAAAAGAATTTTAAAAAGTTGCACAATGTATAATTATGTTCTAATTTGAGTAAGGATAGTAATACAATTTGAGTCTTCAGACATTGCAATTTGTCAAGAATTTTGGCCCTGATATGAAAACAAAACTAAACAAAAACCTGCTGATCATAGTATGGGACACAAAATATGAAATTTTACAATCCAGTGATTTTACACTGGATTAGGTTGAATGATCTTCACAACAATTATAGATCATAGTTTTAGAGGGTCTAGATTATTATATTTCAATGAAGTTTGAGTAATTGCTCTGTGTCAGGCACTATGTGAAGTGTTGACATACGATGAAAACTTAGATATAATCCTTGTCCTTTAGGAAAGAATTTTAAATACATTCAAATAAACCCACACTTTGTTTTTAAAGCACACTAATTCCTTCATACCTTGTATTACAGTAGTAATGAAGTACAATTAATACATCTAAAATTCTGGGGCTTTCAGCATGTTCACAAATGACTTCTGCATTTCACACGTTTTTTTCAACCTGCTGAAAGCCTGTACTACGTAGCTATTGCTACAATAATGATTTATAATAAAAAGTGTCAATTTATCAGTAGCAAAAGGTTTGGCTGATCTAGGCTTTGCTTAGCTAGTAGCTAGTAGCTAGTAGCTCATCTGGACTTGGCTCCAGATAATAAACCAATTTTAAGTATGCTCCATGTGTCTCATTCTGCAACCCGAGCTGAAGGGGTAGTGGATACTTAGGGCATTTTTTTTTGGTAGGGATGACAGAAGTGCCAAGAGGGATAAGCCAAAATGTGATAGAGTATTTCAAGCCTTTGCATACATCACATCAGCTAATATTCCACTGGCCAAAGCAAAACACATTCATTAGAGTTACAACAGATGCATTATTTCTCATTTTAAAAGTCCTACATAATTGTTATAAACAATTTGGAGCAGGTATATCACATGAAGAAAAATAAAGATAGTAATAACCAGATAACTTCTTTAATCTTTATATATTTCTTTCCAATATTTTACAGTATATACGTTTAAAATCTGAAAAATGTTTGAATTATATACAAGTATATATGTGTGCATATACACATTACTTGATTAATGAAAAATAACACTTTTGAAATGACTTTTAGTGTTTCATAAATTAAATAGTAATATGAATGTTTTGCTTAACTTACAGAAGCATTTAAAATATAGTAAATAAACTGTACTTAAGTTTTCAATAAAATTAGAAAGATATTGCCTATTCCAATATGACCAATTCTTCACAAAGTGTTCTTGTATCACCAGACTGAAATAATATTCAAGACAGTGTAATTAAATGTGATTTTTACTGGAATTACCAAAAAACACTACATAATGAGCATTCTAATTTATTGCATTTTCCTCTAAAACATTTGAAAATGCTAAACAAATAAGCAACATAATAACCAAAAATAATTACATTCCTATTTGTTGTTTTAAAGTACTTATTCCTTGGCCATTCAAGCCTATCAGCATATTTTCAATCTAATGAACCAAGGTCAAATGCACTCTAGAGATATTTTTTAATGGAATTTTCAAGCAGTCCATGCCATTGTACCCTAAACTAAACAATTTAATGATCAGTACATTTAGAGTGTATATTATGTAACTTCAGAGAGCTTTGGAAATGCAGGGGCACTTTTTAAATGCTGAGTAGTATATTTGGTCGTTCTTTCTGAACAGAGATGGAAAAAAAAATCATTTTGCCAACTTTTTTTCCCAGTGAGACAATGTACAGACAAATTGTAAGTGTAAATTTAATTCTTTCAGTAATTATTTTAATACGATTAAAAGCACGTATAGAAACATTCAACGGACAGTGAGCAAAACAAGATGGAGTGGCTGGATGAACTTGGCTGTCATTAATTTGTTAACAATTGTGCACACATCAATATTATTAAATTATATTGTGGAAGGCAATCTGTCCATTGATTAACTTATGAACGAGGCATTAAGTTTAAGGGGATTTTATTTTGATATTAAAGTATATTAAAGCAGATTTACTAAGCTATTAACTATATTGTAAGTGATGCCACATTATAAACAATGTTTCCCTGAGTCATTTTAATAATATGGCAAGAATACTCTAGTATTTATCACAATGCAGTTTGCTGTTGAACACAATCATCATTCTATCTTCGAAATAATCTTCCTCCTATATTCTGTCATGTTTACTGTGTTATATTTCTAGATTTCTTTTTCCAGTGCTTCTTTCTGTATCTCATTTTTGACTCTTCTCACTTCCCTAACATGTTAATCATGGCTTTAAAAGGCAGTGTTCTCTTTGTATTCCCTAAGCCTCTCACTTGAATATTTTTATGGTTTCTCCTTATTTTATTTACCAAGTATACACAGATAACAACTAACTTAGTCTCCTATCCTAGACTCTTCCAATGACTTATAATTAATTTCCAACTTTTCTTTTGTCCCTTACCAATTAGTTCACCACTAAGTTTCAAAAATTCTTTTTTCCATACAAATCATGATTTATTTAAGTCTTCTTTAATTTTCACAGAAACATTGTCTAGTTTTAATGTACATAATTTGGACATATTTTATTAAGCTTTTTCTAGGTATTTGATATTTTTGATGTAATTGTAAATGGTATTGAATTTAAATTTTTAATTAATTAATTAATTTATTGGTCATGAACAATCTTTACTTTCATATGGAACAACAAGAGACCCCAAATAGCCAAAGCAATCCAGCGCAAAAATAAATAAATAAATAAACAAAGCCTGAGGCATAACACTCCCTGACTTAAATTAAACTACAAAGCTATAGCAACCAAAGCAGTGTGGTACTGGTATAAAAATAGACACTCAGACCAGCGGACCAGAATAGAGAATCCAGAAATTACCCCTAAGACTTACAGCCATCTGATATTTGAAAAAGGCAACAAAAACATACACTGGGGAAAACAACACCTCTTCAACAAGTGGTGCTGGGAAACTTGGATATCCATATGCAGAAGAATGAAACTAGACATGCACCTCTCACTATATACTAAAATCAACTCAAAATTGATTAAAGACTTGAGTATAAGACCTGAAACTATAAAATCAATAAGGGAAAATATAGGTGAAACACTTCAGGAATTAGGTCTGGGCACAGAATTTAAGCTTCAAAAATTCATTTGCAGTATCTCATAAATCTTTTCTCTCCTCTCTAATATCTATTTCTGTAGCCATAAGTAAGATAGGTAAGATCTATTGCTCTTGACAATGATATTCAATAGAATTTCTGCAATGATAGAAATATTCTATGCCTGCATTGTTCAATAAGGTAGCCATTGGGGAGATATTGAACATTTTAAAAGTGCTCAGTGCAATTGATAGACTAAAATTTAGTTTAATTTTAATAAGCTTTAAATTTGAATAAGCACATATGGTTAGTAGCTACTATATTGCACAGCACAGTGCTAGGATATTTTCTGTAGTCTGAATTGATCTTAGAAGTTCCAGGATAAATATCTTCCAATCTATCCTTAAATACAGATAACTGTACATTTTACTCTGCCTCGCTCAGCCAGTGAGCGGGAACCGGTCTGTATGTGGGATCCGAACCTCGGGCGGGAGTGCCACCGCGCTTCCCAAATGGTGCACTTATCCAGTGCGCCACCAGGCTGGCCCCCATAGATTCACTTTTGAAATTCACTTTGATTTGGTTCCATCACACTTTTCCAGTCATTTATATTAATCTCATTCTTATATACTCTAATCTATCTAAATAGAATTTTCTTTATTCTGGCGTCATAGTTTATGCTTGCTCGATACTCATAATTTAACTTGTATAGTATTCTCTTCACTCGATACTCATAATTTAACTCGTATAGTATTCTCTTCTAAAAATCCTTTGCCCAAACTGCATTTCCAAATCATCTTAGCTGAGTGTCAGCTTAAGTTGCTAAATATTTCATGAAGCTTTTCCCACTTTCCCCTACTATAGGCCAGCTTTCTCTTCAGTGCAGCACTTTAGTTATCTATCTTTATTTCCTCTTGACATATATATTTTTAAATAAGTTTATAAGCTCTTTGAGGTCATGTTCCATATCTGATTTATTCCATGCTTCTTAGTTTTTGGTCCACTATCTGGCCCACAGAATATCCAAAATAACTGATTATAGAATGAATGGATTAACAAAACAGCATGGTGTTTGCATAAAAATAGAAACAGGTACCAGTGTAACAGAATATAGAACCCAGAAATAAATCCACATATATACAGCCAGCTGATCTTTGACAAAGGCACCAATAACATGCATTTGGAAAAATAGCCTTTTCAATAAATGGTGCAGGAAAAGTTATATATCCATATGCAGAAGAGTGGAACTAGAACTTATCTCTCACCATATACCAAAATCAACTGAAAATGGATTAAAGACTTAAATGTAAGACTTGAAACAATAAAACTAGTAGAAAAAAAACATAGGGGAAACATTCCAAGACATTAATCTGGGCAAAAACTTTATGGAGAAGATTTTTAAAGCACAGGCAACAAAAGCGTAAATAAACACATGGGACCACATTGAACTAAAAAGCTTTTGCACAGCAAAAGAAACAATCAACAGAGCAAAGAGGCAACCAGCAGAGTGGGAGAAATTGTTTGCAAACTATTCATCCGACAAGGGATTAATATCCAGAATACACAAGGAACTTAAATAACTCAACAGCAAAAAAGCAATCTGATTAAAAAATGGGCAAATGACTTGAATAGACATTTCTCAAAAGAAAATCTACAAGTGGCCAACAGGTGTATGAAAAAATGCTCAACATCACTCACTAATCACCAGGGAGATGCAAATCAAAACCACAATGACATATCAGCCAGTTAGAATGGTTATTATTAAACACACACACAAAAAATGTGGCAAGCGTGCAGAGAAAAGGGAATTCATATACTCTTGGTGAGAATATAAATTAGTGCAACCATTATGGAAAACACTATGGAGCTTCCTCAAAAAAATGAAAATAGTGCTACTATATGATCCAGCAATCCCACTGCTGGGTATTTATCCAAAGGAAAGGAAATTAACTTACTGAAGAGATGTCTGCACCCCCATGTTTCTCACAGCACTGTTCACAATAGCCAAGATATGGAATCAACCTAGGTGCCCATCAAAAGATGAATGGATAAAGAAAATGTGATATATATGCACAAAAAACACTACTCAGTCACGAAAAAGATGGAAACCCTGTCATTTGTGGCAACATGGATGAGCCTGGAAGACATTATGTTAAGTGAAATAAGTCAGGCACAGAAAGAAAAATACTGCATGTTCTCACTCGTATGTGGGAGCTAATAAATAAATAAATAAATGAGTAACTTTTAGAAAAAAATGAATGTATTAAATAACAAATAATGAATGTGAACCTTTGAATTTGAAACTCTTTTCATCAGTAGAACATTTCAAGTGAAGGTAATTAAGCCATTAGTTAAATACAAATTTATAAATGACTACATCCCATATATGGAGACATGTGATATACATACTCCCAAATATGCAAATAGTCTTTTCAGGTATAGCTTAATGGTTTGCATATTTGATACAAACTGTTTTATCTTTTCACGGGCATATGTAAGACATATACATTGCTGTCTAATATGCCCTACACAAAGTAATTTTTACTTTTTATTTTTCTAGATATTTGTTCACCATTTCACTTCCCTCATGTAAAGCAATCTTAAACAGTATAATTGTATGCTACAAAACAAAACAATATGTGAAAATATTTTTCTTAAACCAAAATATTTTGTTAAGTTGATTAGATTTTTTCCTCCATGAGCATTTGTTTGCCATCTGTATTCATTCCAAGGAAACTGGTCATTTCTATTAAGGAAACTTGGATAGTGGATACCCTACCCTTTGGAACTATTGAATTATGACAGTTACTAATATATTAAAAACCTGATACTCAACTTAATATTTTGTGTATTCTGAGAAGTTTATTACTTTCAAAGAAATATTAGTCCCAAATAGCAAATAGGTGTATTGATAGTATAAACACAATCCAAAAAATCTGTAATACAATTTTTCAATAAGAAACATTGCTTAATGTTTTTTATTTTTTATTACAGATATCAGTGATTCCACTGTTAGTAGTACTAAATGACAAACTGCTTTAAAGATGGCATTAGGCAGTGTTCAATTGCTAAGGAATACTCACGAGTGTTCGGTTGCTAAGGAAGACTCACAGGACCAACTTTGACAAGCTTTACAAATCTACAGTCCATTGCATTAAAAGGCTACAATAAGGCAACAGCATGAAGTCAGGATAAATATCATAGCGAAAAGCTTCCTCACAGAAAGGGTCTAAAGAATCCAAACATAAGCTGCCAGTGTCCTCCCCTTGCAAAGAGCACACCAGGATGTACCTTTTTTGTCAGATCAGGAACAGAATTTTCTCTCATATCAGTGACTCAGAAAATTGTAGTCCAAGATGGAGTCTCAGCCAGGATTTCTTATACCATGATGATCATGTAGGCATATTGCTGCTGCATAACCAGCCCTAATGGCACAGCTCTCCAGGTCTCTCACCAAGACCAGGTGCAAATCATCAGTCTTACTTATCTATAAATAATATCGACATGCAGATCACCCCAGAACTCCTCAGACCTATAGTTGCATAGCAACACTATTAGTCCGTGTAGTTTATGTCAGTGCTATCCAAGTACTCTTATTTCAGTAAAAGAACTCAGAACAATTCCACATCTGTGGGAATTAAGTCTCACCTCATAGAAACCAAACAATAGGAGCTATTTCTTGCAACACATAAATGTGACAAAGGATTATATACATGAGGGACGCATGTAAATTAAAAATACAAAGACAACCCAATGAAAAGGAGGCAAAATCCCAAATATCAAACGCACAGACATACTCCCACCACACACACACAACACCCTCACTAATAATTGAGGAACAGCATAAAAAAACACAACACTCATTAGTTTGCCAAATTTTTCCAATGTCTGATAGAAAAGTTTCAGTAAGAATCTGGGAAATCTAAAACACTTGTATGTTGCCATGGAAGTATAAAATAGTAAAAGAGCAATTTGTCAAGCTTTACAATAATTAGGGATGCTTATACTTAAAGACAAGCTATTTAACCTACAAAAACATACCCTAAAGAAACTAGAAAACATAACATGGAGAAACATTTGCACAATTATTTAATGCAATGTTATTTGTAATCTCAAAAATTGAGAAACAACATATTGACTTTGCATACTAGAATAGATCAAAAAATTATACACTTCTTCAGTGAAGCACTGAGTAGAGCTTAAAATAAATGAGTAAGTACTCATGTATCATGTTACAGTTGTAATGTTATACAATTCCTGAATTGTGTATGTGCTATTAACATTAAATTTAAGCACATAAATTTGAGATACACAAATAAAATTTTGGAAAGATATGCATCACTTATATAAAGTTTGAAAACAGAAAAATATGTACAACGTTATTTTTGAATCCATGTATATGTCGTGAAATATAAAAGTTATGTAAGATAAACACCACTTTCTGGATAGTGGGTACCTCTGGGGAGAAACTTAAGAAATGCTCTCAGTGAGGGATCCAACATGATTTATTTCTTCAAAAAGAAATACTTGTTGTAAGTGTGGCTCAATGGTAACTAAACCATTTGGAAAATCAAACCCGTGCTTCTTAGAATTTGGGTTGTGAAGGGACAGTGACAGGCTCACATCTGAAAAGAATTCTACCAAAATAGACAGGGAGGCCATGGAAGTCAAACTGCCCACACACCAAAAGTAAAAATAAATAGTAAAAATTAAAAAAGAAAAGACCTCAGATGGATTGTGTGGACTTTATGTGAGGAAGCCTGCCTGGGTTCCTTCCTAAAATTACTGTGTCCATTCAAAAATTACTGCCTGGTTGTAGAATATGACCCCAGCCTTAGAACAGGAATTGAGGAAAGTTCTAAGCTGCCAGGCAGATATTTTCAAAGTCAAGGGCAATGAACTTTGATGGTTGCAGATGGAATACTTTTCAATAATTCTCACAAACACACAAAAAAGCATTTTATGAAACATTAATTGGCATTAGGTATCTGCCATATTCAGAGGGAATCGTCAAGGAAATACATCTGTCATTCAAGTAAAACTCTTCTTGACCATATAGGCTGCCCATTTGAGGAAAGAGTGAAGGAAATAAAACAAAAAAATAAAGAAACTTAAGGTGAGACAAAGATGATGAAGATGAGGAACCAGATAATGCTCCAAGGGTGATTCAAGACTGTACTGAGAGATCCAGCTCGTAACTGAATAAGACTGTGGAATTTTCATAGTTATAATGAGCCAACTACTTTAATTATAAAAATGAGGCTGTTCTTTGAACTGAACGTGGCCAAAGATCTTTTCCTTATCTAAGAGTGATTGGAAATGTTATGGAATCTGCATGTAATTTTATCCTAGGCAGTGAAAAAAGTTAGCCCTACAGCTTAAAGAAAGGGTCAATTAGAGGAACACCATTTTATATTTGTGCCTTAAGTGATGCTATTTATACAATAAACAGATTATACGGTTATTTTATGGGAAACAAACCCAGGGCACAAAGGAACATGTATCTTCCATACAGCAGTTGCAATATACCCTAATCATCTCCTCGATGACATGCAAGTGTCATTATGATAAAATAGAAGACGGAGGTTGAATTTGGTGAATATATACATTATCGACTACTTGACAGCTCTGATATAATTAGAACTTCCAGAGTTTTTCATATTTTTTGTGCTCATTACTAATAAGTACACATTCTAATCCTACGTATTTGTTTTTAGATAAACAGCCATGAAGGACAATGGGAGGATCATTTATATAGCACAGGGACAAAACATGTGTTGGCTGAACTTAATTTTATTTTTTTTTTCCTAAATCATTTAGATAAACTCATCCATCCCCAATGTTTGGGACTCTTTAAGTGAAAAAACTATAATATTTAGTGCAACAATTCTCAGGGTAAACTTCCATGATTATCACATAGCCCTGAAGCAGAGATAATGCTTATTTGAGTTATTTGGTTGATGCAATATTTACTGCAAAAGGGCCTATTATATAATATAACATTAGGTGATATCTAAGTGGTCTCCACAAAGCTTGGAAACACGAAGACTACAAGGTCGTATTGATAACTATTAACATGATATGACATATCAACTGGTCAGTAAATCCAGAAAGTATGTTCTGCCCATAATATTGAATGATTAGCAGTGGAGGGATCTATATCAAAATATCAAATGGGTTCTCAAACTAGGGCCCAGTAAGCACTATACATCCCATATTGCTGCATGTACTGCCCTGTTTCTGGCCTTCTAGAGACATGACCTGTGCCCCTGAAGACATTTGACTGTTTATCTAGCACTTTAAGTGACTTTGCCAACCCTTAAAATAGACTGATCATGCATGCTAGTCTGGAACAGTTTCCTGAGTGTGCATCATACATATACACACACATATTTATTTAAATTTTACACCTGTACTGATGTTCTAATAGATCGTGTTCATTACAAAACCTATACAAATAAAAATGTAAAATTTTGGAGCTGGCTGCTTAGCTCAGTTGGTTAGAGCATGGTGCTGATAACACCAAGGTCCAGGGTTTGTTCCTTGAACCCGCCAGCTGCCAAACAAAAGAAGAAAGAAAGAAAGAAATGTAATTTTTTTTTCTTGCTGGCTGGTCCGGGGATTGGAACCCTGGACCTTGGTGTTGTAACACCACACTCTAACCAAGAAATGCAAATTTTTTAATATAAAGATTAAATAAGCAGTATTTCCACAAAGATATTTACAAGTATGTTCAGTCAAACTAAACACAATTTAATCCTGGCTTTGAAACTTTGAACTTCTGTTTGAAATGAAAACAATTGATAAAATGCTATTAGTGCTTCCGGCGAGACATGACGTAGGCGGAGCGAAGAGACGTGCTCCGGACGCGGAGGCGGGGCTTTGCCCGTTCAGGGGCGTGTCAAAGATGGTGGAGCCCGCGGAGGGCAGGGGCGTGGGCAAGTTAGCGCGCAGGCGCGTGGCCGCAGCTGGAGGCCCGTGGCGGTGACAGGCGATATGCAGCCAGGGCGAAGAACAGCTGCGGATACCGGCGCCGGCGGCGTGGAGAGCGCGGCCAGTGCAGAACTCCAGGCTTTGCCCGGGACTGAGGCCTGACTGACGGGGCGTGGCCTTAAACTACGAAAGGACGTCTCCGGCGTGTGGGCGTGGTGACGCTTTAGGGGCGTGGCGACGCGTTAGGGGCGTGGCCAAGGTGACCGCGCATAGCACACACGGGTACCGGAAGCGATCGAGGGGGTTCCGACTCAGCGAAGTCGTTCTGGTAAGGGCGGTGGCCGATGTGGAGCGCGGGCAGCAGGGGGTCGTGGCCTGGCAGAGAGCCCTTGGCCCCGTGAGGATGGCCGGGG
>NW_007729400.1:6355-11637 GCF_000696425.1 Galeopterus variegatus | reverse complement strand
GGGCAGCAGGGGGTCGTGGCCTGGCAGAGGGCCCTTGGCCCCGTGAGGATGGCCGGGGTCCCGGCGGAGCTTCTCTGAGGAAGGGGGGTGGTAGGTGGCGGCGGGGAATAGTCCCTTACTCACTTTAGCCCTTCTCTTCCACTGCGAGCGTCACCAGACACTCTTCTAGGATTCTGTCCATTGAAGTGTAGAACACGTGTCCAGGGACTTTGCAGGATGAGGGGTGCAGTTCCAGAGACCGAGGCGCAGCCAGCTGGGACTCCCTCGGGTGTGCATTGTTGATCTTCTTCCTCTGACTATGCCAGGGGTTCTGGACAGACTCAGCAGATAAAGAACGTGTTAGTAAAATCCAATGCCTACATAGATATTGAATGATGGCATCCCACCACAAATTGATAATGGTTCCAAGGGAGTATGAGGGGTCTTGAAAAAGTCCATGGAAAGATTTGTATCATCTCATTTTTTCACAAACTTTTTGAAGTACTCTTGTGTTGGATATACAGGTGATTTATTATTCTCACTACATTCGTATAAGTTTAAAGTTTTCCCTAATAACAAGTTAAGAGGGGGAAAAAAAGCAGAATCAGATTCTAAATTCAGATGACCCATAGTCTATTGCTCTTTAAACCTGCTGGGTGAATTCAGGTAATGAAGGTACAGTTGGTTTTCTGTATCCATGGATTCTGTATCTGTGGATTTAACCAACTGCAGATTGAAAATATTTGAAAAGAATAATTGCATCTCTACTGAACATGTGTTGGGAAAATATAAGAGAATGGTCAGGACCCCTCAGATGTTCAGAATCTTGCAGAGTATTTGATGTAAATAGGCACATGTGCCCAGGTGTTCCTTGGTTATTGTCTAATGTAATTGTGCATGTGCATCCAGGTGTCCTGGATTATGACTTAAGTAGATAGGATGAGTGACTCTGGTCTACGACCCCCCACCAATGTCCCCAGGGGGGCCACAGGGAGGCCGCTACTACTGCTGTTGCTGCCAGTGTCTGTCCAGAGGCCACTGCCGCTGGATCCGCTGTAAGCTGCTGCTGCTGCTGCTGCTGCTGAGGACTGAGCTCGTGTAATCTGCCAGTGGCTCCCAGGATCTTTCCCAATTACCTAGCATGGACCTGAGTGTGAGGGGTCTGGTGACCAGTCTGTACAATGAGTTTGAAGGGTCTCTGGGCCATAGGCTGGACAATACAGATGGAAAACTTAGTGTAACTAAAATAATGAAAATTTTGGGTTTAGGTATGAATTGCCCTAGGCATACAATTGACGTAGCTATTGCCTCAACCCGACAACTTTTACAGACTTTTATTTTCTGTCATCATTCCCTAAACAATACAGCATAACAACCACATAGCATTTACATTATATTAGGTATTATAAGTAATCTAGAGATGATTGAAAGTATATGGGAGGATGTGCATAGGTTGTATGAAAAAATAACATTTTATATCAGGGATTTGAGCATCCACAGACTTTGGTATCCACGGGAGGTCCTGGAACAAATAGCAGATGGATATGGAGAGACAACTGTATTTAAAAACCAGGTACTATTATCTGGTTCCAGGTACTATCGATGTAATGTACTGAAAGTTCATTTGTAGTCTCTTTTAAATCCTGAGCCAGACTTTTACATGGCTTAAACAAGGTGATTTCTCATCTGCTCAGACATTTTGACGTACATACTCCCTCTAAAAAACGTGTTTATACAAACACACACATATAAAGCTGAATAAAAGTTATTTTATCTTTGACTTGAGGATTTCCAACACCTTTTGGGCGATGCAGACATACTTTAGGTGTGACTGGTTGTTATAACTGAATTATCCACAACCCCCCCACACACACATTCATATACTCAAATCTTAAGCCCCAGTAAGTATCTCAGAATGTGACCTTATATGGAGATTGGGTCTTTACAGAGGTAATCAAATTAAAATGAGGTCATTAGGGTGGTTCCTACTCCAGTATGACTGGTGTCACTAATTGGAGGGGAAATTTGTACACAGCCAAGCTATCTGTGGACTTTTGTCCTCCACTCGAGAGCCTTTTAGCTCCATTCATGTATTTACCTAAAGATCCTATTCTAAGATCAAAGGAGAATCAAGATTTCTAACCCAGTACAAGTGTGTAACATTCCCAAAGTGATGCACGCACAAAGTGCAAGGCACTCAGCCAAATGACTGGCTTCCAGTCCTGCTGTGCTGCATTCTGTGATACACATAGAGGTGATTTTCTTGCTTTTCACTTAGGTGTAGCCGTCTCCCCTGTAGCTCAGGTGCAGCAGGGTCAAAGACAGCAGTACAGAGAGAAGAGCTAGTTCACAGCCAACTAGTAGCAGGGACATGCATGAAGAGAGATGGGTGAAATCATAATGTTGGCCTCTTGCTTAGCATCGCTGGGGATCACTTGGGTTTTGTTTCTTACACTCTTCTTGGAAAGATGATGTGAAGAAATAAAGTTCAGGTCTGTGGGTGAAATGTGTCTTTAAGCCCCCAACGTCTCCCCTGTAGCTCAGGCGCAGCAGGGTCAAGGACAACAGTACAGAGAGAAGAGCTAGTTCACAGCCAACTAGTAGCAGGGACATGCATGAAGAGAGATGGGTGAAATCACAATGTTGGCCTCCTTAGCATCACTGGGGATCACGTGGGTTTTGTTTCTTACACTCTTCTTGGAAAGATGATGTGAAGAAATAAAGTTCAGGTCTGTGGGTGAAATGTGTCTTTAATGCCCCCAAACTTCTCTTTTTCTGCTGTTTGACACCTCCACCCCCTGTGGTTATATCACTAAGAACCCTCTTTTTGGCAAGACAAGGCAGAATCTTAGGTGGCACAAACACCCTGCTGTGACCTGGTTTGCTGTGGCTTTCCCTTTCCATACTATGTGCATTTCAAGAGACTCATAGGAGGAGAAAATTACACCCCTGGAAAGTAGAGCTCAGGCCTTGTTCACTTTTGCATCACAGCACCTGATGCAGTGCTTGCAGCAGAGGAAATGCAGTAGATGTTGGGATGGAAAAGCTAACTGACAGAGCTCCCGTCCCTGTGAGGCTAGGTCAGGTTCATGTTCGGCTGTGTCCCTCTTATAGATCAGGCAGGACTTTGGGGGTCCTTAAGATCTTACAGGTAGGGATATGAGACCCTCCTTTTAAAGGACAAGCATTTAAAAGTTTTGAAAGTATAAACAGCCCTACAATTGGGGGGGTGGCATTTGAGAAAGGGAAGGCCTCTCAGTACTGTCATGTCATGCTGACTGTCATGTCATGTTCTCAGTTCTTGATGTTAAAATCTCTGTCACCAAGGAAGCCTCCTCAGGTCTTTCAGCTAGTACTTCTCTAACACCTGTGGGGAATCAGGTCCTGAGAGACACAGCTGTGATGGAGACAGACACAGTCCCCACCACTGTGGGGCGTAGGTGCTGGGGAGGATGAAGTAGTAAAGGACATTCCTGGTCAGGTGCTTCCTCCAGCTGCCGCAAGTGCTGGGCCAAGAAGAGGGTTCTGGGACAACCCGGTGAGCAGGTGCTCAGGGAGGCTTCAAGGGATCATGCTGGACTCAGTCACCTGAAGTTGGGGCAGGAGTGACCAAAGTCCAGATGGAGGGCGGGTGCTCCAGGGAAGCAAGAGCATCAGCACAGGCTGGAGAAGGGCAGGACATGGAGAAGCGAAGTCTGCAGGTCCAGGGGCAGGCAGTGGATGTGACAAAAAGTAAATGTTGCTGTGAGGGACCAATGGGTTTGGGGAAAAAGTGAATAAACCCTGGCCCTCCCCACCCCTCAGGGTGTGTACTGCTGCTCTGAATGTTGTTATCCTACCTAGAGGATTCCTCCTCCTCAGCATCTCAAATCTCTATTGTTTACAGCTTTCCTCCTCTGCCTTCCTCCCTCTAGGGTATTCATTCCTGCAAGTTATTTGGGAACCGATAGAATTCAAGCTAAGGATGTTGGTGATGAATAGCCTGAGGGTCATTCTTCAAGTGTCTCCATGCAAATCACTATGGAGAAGGTTCCAGCTTCAGAGGTCCATTCTAGTGAGGCCCTGCAGCCTCCATACCTGCACTTAACAAAACCCAGTACCGAGTACACTTCTACCTCAAAGAGAGCAGAAAGGCTTGTTTGTTTTATAACAATCACATGTGTTAAGCATTTGTGGCTATGGGTCATTGGCATTCCAGTGTGGGTTTATATGATTTAAGATTATATGTGAGAATGACTGTTTCTCTACTGATCTATTAAAGTAAATGTGGAAAGTTCTTTCTTGACCATTTTTTTTTAAAGATGACCCTTAAGGGGATCTTAACTCTTGACTTGGTGTCATCAGCACGACGCTCTCTCAAGTGAGCTAACTGGCCATCCCTACATAGGGATCCAAACCCGTAGCCTTGGTGTTACCAGCACTGCACTCTCCCAAGTGAGCCATGGGCTGGCCCCTTTGGACCAATTTTAAAATGTCAAAATGATCTCATACAGAAACTGGCCAAGAGAAATGAGATATCCAGGTTGAAATATTTTGGAACATCTTCTTTATTGTTCTTGTTAGCCATTGTCTTTTTACTAAGGTTGGTCCACAGACTGCAGATTATTTCTGTGACTCTTAAGTTTCTGGAAGTTGCGTATTAATGTTTGCAAGCAGTTCAGTAGCCTCACATTCTGGAATATTCTGTCCCAAATTAGAATTGCTGAGTAACCGTAGCTGACCTGCTTGCACGGGTGTGCTCTGTTGTAAACATGGAACATTAAGTGAGGCAGCAGATGGTCTTCCTCAAACCTCTTCCACCTCATTCCCCTCCTGGAAAGACAGGTGCCCATCAACGTCTGGGTGTTGCAGGGATTTTCCACTGTACCATATTGACATGGGGGGTGTGGATCATTCTTTGTTGTTGGGGGCTGTCCTGTGCTCCAGATGTTGAATGGCATCACTGACCTCTTACCAGTACCACACTCCCCCCATCCCAAATGATCCCATTGAAAAATATCTGAAGACATTACCAAATGTCTGGGGGGGGGCGGGGACCACAATAACCTTGGTAGAGAGTCACTGAGATGACAGGAGAGGATGTGTGCGATGGTGGAGAGATGACTTTATTCAACTGGCTAAGTATAAATTTTAAATAGTTATTGTATATATTTCCACTATGCACAATGAATTAACATAGTTTTCTTTTTATTTATTTATTTATTTATTTTTCTTTAATTTTATTTTGTCGGTATACAATGTAGTTGGTTATTGTGGCCCATTACCGAAACCTCCCTCCCTCCTCCCTCCCCCCCCCCCCCCCC
>NW_007729400.1:0-5355 GCF_000696425.1 Galeopterus variegatus | reverse complement strand
GTTTTTTTTTTTGTGTGTGTGTGTGAATTTATTTATTTATTTTTAGCTCTCACCAATAAGTGAGAACATGTGATATTTCTCTTTCTGTGCCTGACTTGTTTCACTTAATATTATTCTCTCTAGGTCCATCCATGTTGTTGCAAATGGCAGTATTTCACTCTTTTTTATAGCTGAGTAGTATTCCATCAGGAGAATGAAACTAGACCCATACCTTTCACCATGCACTAAAGTCAACTCAAAATGGATTAAAGAATTAAATATACATCCTGAAACATTAACATAGTTTTCAAAGAATGTCTTGCCTCCAGATTCAAGGTTTCTCACATTTTCCTCTTGGAACCTATATGCACATAAGAAAAAGAATTTATTAGTAATGCTGATCCAGCTAAATCTGTTCTCTTGAAACTGCTTTATAAGTATGTTATTAGTGTAACTTTATTTTCTCCAATGCTGACTGTTATTGAGATGGACTTGCCGGGCTCATCATACATTTCCGACTGCTGGGTGTACCTCCATCCTGCCAGACTGGCTTATTCCAAACACTGGCACTTGGCAGTCTAAGGCTTAAAATGGAAAAAAATTAGTCACACTTATCCAGTTATTAATATTTTGTGTGAGTGTGGGGTTTTTCCTTGATTTTTATTTTGTCTGTTTTTATTTATGGAAATTTTGAAAGTTAAAGATCTAAAATCCAATATGCTTCTGTCTTTAGGATAGTTTGCTGCTTCTCAGCACTGACAAAAGCCGCCTAGCACTGGCCTGAGGAAGTGGGGCTTCCCTTGATTGGTTTCTCACATTAGTTTCATGTTTCTAAGTTACTGGGAGAAACAGGATGCCGTCACCATTTGATTTTGATTTTGCCATATTAAACTGTCCCGACCTGTTTTCACCCAGGAGAATATTATGGTCTCTGCTGACCTGAGCCACTGAGCACGTCCTATTGCTGTATTCTGGACCCTCACCTGCTTAGTTGTAAAGGCACTAGTCATTGTTTCTGGCAACTCAATACATGAACAGAAGGGCCAGTGTACACTAGTGACCAAGCACGACCCGAGTTCGTGAGGGTTAGAAAAGAGAACGTGCAGAGTCCTTAGATAGTGCCTGCCACACAGGGTTGGCAGCTACTGCTGGTGAGACAGTTGTCATCGTCATCATCATCTTTATCTCTTCACAGGTGCATTGCTTGCCTCAGATGTATAAATGTGACCATTTTAAGAAGATGTGAAGCGGAAGAAGGATTAATGGAAGGAGGAAGTGGTGGCAAATTCAGAAAGCAGCACTTCAGGACAGCCCCACGCTCTGCCCTTGTGCCTTTGCTGCCCACGCCCCCAGCAGATAATCTTTGGCTGTCAATGAGATTGCTGTTTGCTGTTATCTCAAGTAATGGACAGGAACTGTTGACAGACCTAACTTTGGGGACTTGTCATCTAATAAAATGAAGATCAAATCCTCTACCTGTTGCCCAAGATGAAAATACAATCAGTTTCACACAGTGTGTATCATCTACTGAAATTTAGCCTGTCACATTAAAAAAACCATTTCGGTATGAGGCCCTAGATCATAGGAAAATAAACTTAATGATGTTAATTCTTAGCTTAATGAAATATAAAGAATATCAGCTTGAATGGAAACACTACAAATTTGGTATTATTCCAATGGTTCTCAATGTTCACGATCTCTCTATTTTTATAAGGAAGAAAAACATTGTAGGAGAACTTGGTCTAGAGTGGCGCTGTCTAAGATGTAGTCACCAGCCACTTGTGGTTATTTACATATAAATTTAAAGCCATTAAAATTTTATAGTCACATGTGCCTACCCCTTACCATATCAGATGTTTCTATCTTCAGAGAAAGTTGTGTTTAACAGCACTGATCTATATTATAACTGAACTGTGTTACGAAGTTGTTCTATGATTTGTCCAATTAATTTTGAAGAACACAAAGCCTGGAGAACAATAGTATTAAAAGGCTTGTTTTGTAGTGTCTTCACAAGGAACTCTGATATAGGTTGGGGTGCCCCAGACTATTGTGTTTCATTAGCTTTCGAATAATCTCGAGAAACAATGGGTGGATTAGGAGCCCCTCGGAATTGCATTAATGTCCTCAGTGTTATCTTCAGCCACCTGGGACTGACAAATAGCCCTGGAACAGAGAAGCAGAAAGTGTGGGCTTCATTCTGCTGTGCTGATAACTGCACATGTATCCTTTGGTTAATGGACTCAACATCAAAGTGCCTTTTACAGCCCTGATGCTCCAACAAGGCACTTTGTGATTCTGTGAACGTCCTCCACAAAGCCAGGTGGAGGGTCCCTGTGTATCCTGCCACTGTGCTCAGGCATAGCTAGTTCTACTAAAATGAGCTTCAGTTACATGAGGAAATAGCACATCCCTCATGGAAAGGGCAGTACAAAGCAAGGCACAGGATTAAGAGCAAATGAGGGTACAGAGGACTGTTGTCCAACAGGTACAGAATGCAAGCCACATAGGCAAATCTAGATTTCCTACTAGTCGCGTTAGAAAAGGGAAAAAGAAACAGGTGAAATTAATTTTAGATAAAGCTTGGAGAACAATAGCATTAAAAGGCTTGTTTTGTGGTGTCTTCAGGAGGAACTCTTATACGTTGGGGTGCCCCAGACTGTTGTCTTTCATTAGCTTTCGAATAATCTTGAGAAACAATGGGTGGATTAGGAGCCCCTCGGAATTGCATTAATGTCCTCAGTGTTATCTTCAGCCACCTGGGACTGACAAATAGCCCTGGAACAGAGAAGCAGAAAGTGTGGGCTTCATTCTGCTGTGCTGATAACTGCACGTGTATCCTCTGGTTAATGGACACGACATCAAAGTGTCTTTTGCAGCCCTGATGCTCCAACAAGGCACTTTGTGATTCTGTGAACGTCCTCCACAAAGTCAGATGGAGGGTCCCTGTGTTTCCTGCCACTGTGCTCAGGCATAGCTAGTTCTACTAAAATGAGCTTCAGTTACATGAGGAAATAGTACATTCCTCATGGAAAGGGCAGTACAAAGCAAGGCGCAGGATAAAGAGCAAATGAGGGTACAGAGGGATGCTGTCCAACAGGGACAGAATGCAAGCCACATAGGCAAATCTAGGTTTCCTACTAGTCGCGTTAGAAAAGGGAAAAAGAAACAGGTGAAATTAATTTTAGTAATATATTGACCTACTATATGCAGGATCACTTATTATGGAATTAATGGAAGAGTTATTAATGAGGGAGTTTGCATTCTTTCCTTTGTACCAAGTCTTCAAACCCTGGTGGGTGTTCTACATTTACGGCACCTCTTATTTGGCCTGACCAAGGGGAGCAGCACGGGAGGACCAGAGTATGGGAAGAATTAACAGAGATGAGATTGGATAAGTGGGTGGGTCCCTCGCAGGAAAGCTGGGCACTTAGACACAGAAGTCACAACTTGATGGACAGTCTTTAGCACAAGCACAACATGATGAAGGTGGTAGTTGAGGAAAACTGCTGAGCTGCAGAACAGGAGTGGAGGGGCGTGGTGCAGGAGGAAAGGCGCCAAGACGCTTTGCATGAAGTCTGGGGTGGAGGGGCCCGAACCAGGTGGTCATGGGCAAGGCAAGGAAGAGATGAGCCCAAATGATTCCTAACGAAGAAATAATGTGGTAATGAGCCGGGTAAGAGGATTTAGAGCAAAGAGGAGACTCCAACCTTCTGAGCGATGCCCTTCATCTTCCTCGTTCCATGCACAGGTAGTGGTGTGCAGAGCAGTGGGGAGGCAGATCATTAAGCACATGTGCGTATAATTGTAACCACACCGAGTAATAACGTCGTGGAAGACGAATCGGAGTCCTGTGATTACAAAATAGTGATGCGAGGGCTCATGTTATAAGAGGATACTCAGAGAGGTGAGGAGGTGACGGGTAAGCCCATAACAGGAGCAAGCCCCGGGTGAAATGAGAGGAAATTTAAACAAAGGATTAGAATCTGGAACCAGGGGGCTAAGGTAGGAATTATTTTTCCACATTTGAAGAGCTTAGGCTGGAGAAATAGGTGGTGCAAACATAAAATAAATCCAACCAAGGGCTGGTCATATAAATCAGAACTAAAACCGAACACACCCTCACCCTGAAATCTAAAGGTCCTATGTCGCTTATCAGTCATGGCTTACCGACGCCTTACCAATGGCAGAGTGCTCACTTAAACCATGGTTGATAAAATCTCTCTGTTTATTTCATTTTCTAAATATAAGAAAAACCTGAAAATGAAGCCTTTGGTAGAAAATCATATTCCTGTTTTGAGGGAAGGTTTGACAACTACCAAGAAATCATTTTAATCTGTATAAGAAATTGGAAGAGAGGGGAGAACAGAAATATGAGTTTATCTTTAGCAAAATAAGCTCTGGGCAAAAAGGTGCCTCCACTAAGGGGAGAGGGACCAACCGCCCCTACTTGGGGGATGCTTTGGGTTAATAAAGGAGTAGATGGGCAGCGGGGAAGAAAACCTTCTGGAAGCTGAACCTGTAGCATTAAGGTCATACAAGAGCAACTGAGGGAATAGGCCCGGTTTTCTTGGGCTGGTGTTTGCACGGGTGTGAGAGATGCTACTTTCCATTTCCTGCATGAAGTGTGGACACTTAAGGGGAACTGATCATCAGTTCACTTCTTGCCTAGTCTTCACAGGAGACCCTCATTAACTGGCTTTGCAAAGTGTGAATTCTCAAATTTCAGCCAGTCGGAGTATGTCAGAGGGGAAGATGTGGTCTCTCTGTGCCAGGAATCTTCGAACCAACATCAGATCCATTCAAGGGCTTTCCAAAAGGCACCTGCATCCTGGTAAGATATTTTCCCAGTCCAAATGCATTTCCTATTTTAAGTTTCTGAAACAAAAATTTGTCGTCTTAGGGACGAATTCTTTTATACTAAGAAAAATAAAAACAAACATTGTGTTTGGATCTCTCCAGAGATAAGACATTAATGTGTTATAGGAAGAAATAGGAAAATAAAAAGAATACTCTCAATTTCCCTTGATCCGGATTTCTGAACTTTGGCACTGTTGACATTTGGGCCAGATAGTTCTTTGCAGTAGGGGCCCTATGTGTGTGTGCACTGTAGGACATTAAGCAGCATCACTGGCCTCTACGTTCTACCCAGGTGTGGCAGGGTGGCTGCCCTGCTGTACGGCCAAGGCCCAAATACTTGAAAGCGATGAGAGACCCAGAGAGACTACACCAAGCTAACTCCTGCAAGAGAGGAGAAAGTCAGTACAGCCCCGAGCTCAGGCTTGTCTCATCTTTTATTGTGCTATCAAGACCTTGGCCAAGTAACAAGCTGAGTATACTTTCAAAACAAGTACAGAAAGGAGTGTGTGAACAGGACAG
>NW_007729399.1:238129-242097 GCF_000696425.1 Galeopterus variegatus | reverse complement strand
GAGGGAGGTTTCGGTGATGGGCCATAATAATCAACCACATTGTATATTGACAAAATAAAAACTTAAAGGAAAAAAAAATTTTTAAATAAAAAAATAAAAAAAAGAAAAGAAGAAAATCTAAGAGAGCTAGTAGACAACTTAAGCACACAGACATTCGAATCATGGGTGTTCCAGAAGGGGAGGGGAAAGGAAAAGACATGGGAAACCTATTCAATGAAATAATAAAGGAAAACTTCCCAGGTACAGGGAGAGAAATGATCCTTCACATCCAGGAGGCTCAAAGATCCCCAAACAGATTCAACCCCCAAAATCCTCTCCAAGACACACAAACATTCAAATCATGGGTGTTCCAGAAAGGATGGAGAAAGGAAAAGGTATGGAAAACAGATTCAATGAAATAACAATGGAAAACTTCCAGTATAGGGAAAACATGGGCCTCAGTCTTCCCATCTATAAAATGGGGGTTGGTCAAGATGATATCCTGGTTACCAACTGCTCCAACATTCCATGATTTTAGACATGTCTGAACTTTCCAATGGGGTCACCATATCTGGGGGAAACTCTTATTAGGAATATCAGGTGCTGGTTTTGTCAGATCTCCACTCACATATCAGGCCTACAGGGTGATACAGGCAAAAGGGGCCTCAGTGTTTTTATCTATAAAACCAGGAGGGAAATGTTGAATTAGACTTCAGTTTTATGCTCCTATGAATTCCACACTAACTGTAATGGAGCCAACATTTGTGCAGCTCTTCCTCATCAGTACACTAATGGGGCTGGGATCACTCATGCTTGATTTAAAAAAACCAGTGTTCATACACAGAACCCATCTGCCGGCAGCTTGGTCAATGGCTGTCCGGGTAAACGTTTCCACCAAATCCCAATGTGATATGCAGAAGCACCCAGTATTTGGATGTGTTCTTTGGTAGCTCCTCACTGAGACATATTTTGACACACTAAGAATACCCATATTTATTTCTGTTAAAATGGAGCCATTGGTCAGCAGGATCTAATTAGAAATTAATGAATACTATAGCACTGAAGTCTTGCCACTGACACCAGGGATTTGAAGAGCTACGTTGTCAATAGCAGTGGAGAGAAGAGGTTGGTGTTCAGGGGAATCCATTGTACTTGCTCTCATCTCAGAGATCAGGCCTGAGGGATGGAGATCCCACAGCTAGGTCTTAGAAGAAGGGTCTACTTGGCTAGCAGTTATCTATGGGCAAGCAGGTCACCACAGGGAAACCTACAACTTCTGGATGCTATGAGGCCAATTATATCACGCTGGCAAGTTATAAAAGGTGGCACTAGACTGTATACTCTGTGAAGGCAAGAAAAGTGCTGTGTTATGTGTTTTGCCCAGTCATCTCTCCAGGGCTATCACAGGGCCTCATTCTTACTAGGTGCTCAAAAAATATTTGTAACTTGACCTAAAGTCATGAAGCTGACATGTGGTACATGTGGGATTTGAACCCAGGCAACTTTAGATGGGAACATCTGAGCTTCCTACCTGATACAATTTTTCTTATTCCTCTGTACCACATGGTCATTGTCAGTCCATTTGTCCATCTCCTCTCCTGGACCATGAGTTCCTTAAGGGAAGGGAACATTCTTTTTTGTCTTCACATCTCCACTCTCCAGCACAGTGTCAGACCTCCAGTAGATGCTCATAAATGCTTGTCACATTAAGTAGGATGAAATCTCAGTGAGCCAGAGGAATCCTTCTGCAACAGCAGGGACTAGAGTTTAGACTGAGAATTGGGACTATTTTATACCGGCACCCAGCCCTGAGCCTGGCGTGTATAGCAGAGCTTAGTATTTGCAGGTTAAACTGAAATGTATGAAGCTGACCTCAGTCAGCCCAAAAGATGAACCACATTGCAGGAGGGACATTTAAGAATTTTGTCATTCTAGACACATTCCCCGAGGTGCAATTGTACTTAGGATGTGTTCTCATTTTTAGATGACCGAGCTGAAGCTCAGAGGGGGTTGTGTTAGATTGGGTTCCTGGGAAACAGATTCTGAGATGGAAATTTGCATGTGGAAGGTTTATTGGAGAGTGCTCTTGGGAGATATACCTGGAAAGAAGGAAAGAAGAAAGGAGAAATGGGAGAAAGGAAGGAAGGAGGGAAGGATTGGGCAGGGAGGTGTTGACCTACCAGGCAGTTGCTATTCAGCTGATCACACAGGGAGCTTTGGAGCTGGGATAAACCTTTGGAGTCATCTCAAATTTAGGTATGGGGACTGGGCCCCTGAGTACACACATCAGCCAGTCACTGGGAAGAGGTATGACCTTGGGTGACACAGTTCCTCACCAACAAGGGCGTCTCAGTGAGGGATGCAGCTATGAGCTACCAGTGCCCACAGTTCCCAGCAGCTGGGGGTGGGGGGGTGGGGATCCATCTCTCTGTAGGTGGATCACTACAGTAACTAGAGGGATAGTGGCTCCCCGTGTCCCCCAGGTTCTAAGTGGAAGACCTGAGACTTGATCTCTGGTTTCTGGAGCTTGAGTATTCTCCTACTACATCAATAGATGTACTTTGCAGTAACCATACAAGGCACATCTGTCCCTGTCACACAAAAGAGCACAAACCACTATTGGGGACATTAGAGGAGAAGGGAAGGGCTGGCAGGTATCTGCTTTGGGCAATGACCAATGGCAACTAAAGGACAAAGGCAAGTAAATGTGACCTGTGATCAGAACAAGTGGGATGATCCAGATGTCACAGGCAGGACTAGAACTCAGACATCCAAGATTCCTGTCACGGTGCTTCCTCTACTGTGTCACCCCTTATGGAGTGTAGATCTACATGTGCCAGGCACACCGTGATAGGTGCTGTCTTCTCCTTGTGCTCCTCCTTTCCTTCTTCCCCCTTTTCCTCGTTTTCCTCTCTCTCACCCCCATTCTTCTTTGGTATGGCTATTCTCACTGAATCCTCACCACAAGCTGGGGAGATAGCAATAATGTATACCCAATTTACACATGGGGACACCAAGGCTCTGAGAGTTAAAGTGGCATGTTCCAGGTCACAACAGAGGTAAGTGGAGGACAAGGAAGGAAGGAAGACCTCAGAGCAAAAGGTTCTAAATTAAGAGCTTGGCCTTGGAGCTTTAAGTTAAACTGACAATAAACTAGAAAGTCATGTGGATTTTCAGATGTCCATGACTCAGTCCCAGCAGAAGTCATATGAATCCCATGATGACAAACTGAATTTTTGTGGACACAATTGTTCCTCAGATCCAGCCTGGTGATGATCAGGCTGCCATCAAGGGGGTGTCAGTGGGTGGGATATTACAAGAGCTTCTCACACTAGGATTGTAGAGCATCTTTAGATGTGCTCTGTAAATTGATACATCTTTCTTTGTGACCAAGACTTGCTTTATTCCCTTTTTATCTCCTTCTCCAGACATGCAAAATATTCCCAAATTAAATCCTAGAGGAGACAAACAGCTTTATGTCACCCCCATCCTGGGGAGCCCTGGGCTTCTGATAACTGTTTACCTAGTGGGGTGTCAGTGATGTTGGGGAGGATGGAGGTGAGGCATTAAAATATCACCAATTGAATGGGGCAAGGAATATGCCTAAGAGGGCTGAGAAATCCACTTACAAGTAGCCTCTCTTCTCTTCTCTGACCATGTCATCCTCAAGAGTGCTCAGGTTCCTGCAGCTTTCTGCAAAACATTCCACATAAAATGTAGGCAAAAACATGAAAGATGGGCCAGGTGCGGTAGCATCCTGGGATGTCCGATGTACCACATAGTAGGTACTCAATAAATGAATGAATGATTGAAGCAGGTACAAGGTACAATGTAGACACATGCATAAATTATTCATTTAATGTAAAAAAAAAAAAGAAAGGCACTCTGGAGATAGACATTATCCTCATTTTCCAGAGGAGGAAGGTGAGTTATAGCAACAGGGGCTGTAACAGATGCTGTCCTGGCCCTCCCTTCTTGGCATTCATGTC
>NW_007729399.1:236064-237587 GCF_000696425.1 Galeopterus variegatus | reverse complement strand
ATACAAGGTACAATGTAGACACATGCATAAATTATTCATTTAATGTAAAAAAAAAAAAAAAGAAAGGCACTCTGGAGATAGACATTATCCTCATTTTCCAGAGGAGGAAGGTGGGTTATAGCAACAGGGGCTGTAACAGATGCTGTCCTGGCCCTCCCTTCTTGGCATTCATGTCTACATGTGGCAGGCTGCTGACACAAACAGACTCTCAGCGTGGGGGCTTTCTATTGGTCACAGGGCCATGCTCAGCCCCTGCACAGGACAGGTGAGAAGTGCCTGAGAGTTACTGGGGCAGTCCTCAAGCACATCTGGGAGTTGGTGGACCCGTACACCAGCCCTCAGTTGGGAAACTGAAGCACACACTGTACACTGTCTCCCTGAGTCCTACAGCAGGACTGAGCTCCGGTTGCCCCCCATGGTTATCTCTTTGGTGACACACTCTGCATTGGCTTTCTTCTTTTCTCTGTCTTACTTCCCTACTCCTGTATCTGTGTTTCTTGGTGCTGTGGTTGGAATGTACCCCCAAGTTTCATGTGTTGGAAACTTAATCCCAAAATTCATGTGTTGATGGCATTTGGAGATGGGGTATTTGGGAGGTAAATAGGATTAGATAAGATTATCAGGGAGGAGACCCCACGATGGAAATGGTGGCTCTATAAGGAGAGGAAGAGAGTCCTGAGCTGGCAGGCACACTCTTGCCCTCTCACCATGGGATGCCTCCACCACATTAAGACGCAGTGAGAAGGCCCTTGCCAGATGCAACCCCCTCGACCTTGGACTTCCCAGCCTCTAGAACTGTAAGAAATCAATTTCATTTCTTTATTTTACTCAGGCTGTGGTATTCTGTTACAGCAACAGAAAACAGACTAAGTCATTTGAGTGACCCAAATCAACTGCTTGAACTCGAATCCTTCTCTGCAAGTGTGCTTCTGGGGGAACCCAAACTGCAAGAGGGACTCAGAGAGGTAGAGCGATGCTTCCATGTCCACAGCAGGTGGGAAGCCAAAACGAGACTTGAACCCATGTCTTGTGCTCTGTCTAGTATTATTTCCTCACTCAAGTACTCATTTCAATCTCCAAGAAACTATTTATAAAATAGTAGCCATCATGTATCAAGTGCTTAGGATATATCAGACACAGAGCTGAACACTGTGCATGTGTTATCTCAGGATGGTCCAACTCATTCATGAGCACAATGCTTTCACCTGCATGCCCATCGACCACTTGTTAATAGAACCTCTTTAATAACTTTCTCCAGATCAATTTACTTATTTCCTAAGTAGATAAAATTACTTTACATGGGAGCATTAGCTTACTTCTACAAATAGAAAAGTCAAATCACTTTCTATAAGTAGAACCTAATTTAAAAAATAAAGACAAATTAAGTATAAAAATATTAATTTATCTTCCTATTTAGGGCCGGCCCAGTGGCGCACTGCTACAGTGCGCTGCTTGGGAGCGTGGCTGTGCTCCTGCCGAGGGTTCGGATCCCACATACAGACCGGTTCCCGCTCACTGGCTGA
>NW_007729399.1:232494-234685 GCF_000696425.1 Galeopterus variegatus | reverse complement strand
CTGCAACCATTTATCATTTCTTTGTGTTGAGAACATTTGAACTCCTCTCTTCTAGACATTTGAAAATATACAATAAGTTATTGTTAATTATAGACACCTAGCACTACTACTATACAACACTAGAACTTATTCTTCCTATCTAGCTGTAAGTTTATATCCATTAACCTACCTCTCCCTGCTCCCCTCCACCCTACCTTTCCCAGTCTCTAGTAACCACAATTTTACTCTCTACTTCTATGAACTCAACTTCTTTAGCTCTCAGAAGATATACAAATGGCCAACGGGTATATGAAAAAATGCTCAGCATCACTAATCATCAGGGAAATGCAAATCAAAACCACAATGAGATATCATCTCATCCCAGTTAGAGTGGCTATCACCAAAAAGACAGAAAACAACAAACATAGTGAAGATATGGGAAAAAGGGAACTCTTAAACACTGTTGGAGGAAGTGTAAATTAGTACAGCCATTATGTATAACAGTATGGATTTTCCTCAAAAAAACTAAAAATAAAACTACCATATGACCCAGTAATCTCACTACTGGGTATTTATCCAAAGGAAAGGAAACCAGTATACCAGAGAGATATTTGCACTTCCATGTTCATTTCAGCATTATTCATAACAGCTGAGATATGGAATCAACTTAAGTGTCCTCCAACAGATGAATGGATAAAGAAAATGTGGTATATGTACACAATGGAATACTATTCAGCCATAAAAAAGAATGTGGATGAGCCTGGAAGACATTATGTTAAGTGAAATAAATCAGGCACAGAAAGACAGATGGGTCATCTTGAACTCTGCCATTCAACGTGTTCAGAAGTCCTCAGGTTTTATTAGGTTAAATCTGTATTTCTCAAAGTGGGACTCCTGGAGAACCTTGAGACCCCTTCAGGAGATTCTCCAGTTCAAAACCAATTTCATGGTAATGCTAAGATATTATTCATCCTTTTCCTTCTCATTCTCCCATGAGTATACAATGGAGTTTTCTGCCAAATGCTTTTATTTGCTATGTGCTAAATACTTTCTAGAGGTTACAAGATGTGATGAAATCATAGCTTTGAAAATTCATGAAATATGTGCTTGTATATCTTTGTGTTTTAAAATTTTCTCAGTTTTAATTTCTAACATGATAAATATCCATAGGTATAACCCACATAAACAAATGCTTTGGGGAGCTCCCAATAATTCTTAAGAGGATGAAAGGGTCCTGAGACCAAAAAGTTTGAGAATTGCTAGGTTGAACCATATGAAATGGCTGATATTTGATAATTTTTAACTTATAAAAATGGAAGCTTCATATCAGCCTAATACTTCCAAGACAGTTGTTGAAAAACACGCACATGCCTTTCCTTTGGTTTGAGCAGTCTTTCCTCCCCACCTTCTGAGTAGACTTTCCCTTGTGTTTCAGAGTTCAGCACAGTCTTTGCTTCCCCCCAGGGAGTGGTCCCTGAGCCTTCCAGCCTACACCTCTCCTTAGAAGCACTTATCATGGTTGGAAGTTTACGTTCATCTGTCTGGTTCTTTGACTAAGGATGTCTTCCTCCCACCCAGACTGTGAGCTCCTGTGAGTGTCATGACCACATGAGATTTTGTTCACCAGTGGACCCTAAAGCTCACAGAGCAAGTCTTCACAGAATGCACTGTTCTCTCATTCATTCATTCATTCATCTGACATTTATCAACATAACCTGAGTATCCATCTCTGGGCTTGGTGGCTTGCCTAACTTCCTATTTAATCTTGAGAGCTGTGAAAGAGAAATTACACTAGACACTTGGTAAAAACAGCAAGGCAGGTTTTATTCTAGCTACTGCAAAAGAGGAGAGAAACTTCAGTGCAGAATGGAGCTCAACTGGGAATAGAGCAAGGGCAGCTGGGAATTTATAGCTAATGGGCAGGGTGAGGGAATCAGTGGATGGAAAATTACTAAGAGGAACTTGATTGGATATCAAGGGTGGAGGGGATTCTTTCTAAACTGGCTTGGTAGGATTCTTTGCTAAACCTGGGCTTGGCAGGCTAAAGATGAGACTTAGCTAAAAAGAACGCTCAGAGGAGGGCCGGCCCGGTGGCACACTGGATAAGTACGCCACTTGGGAAGCGCGGCGGTGCTCCCGCCCGAGGGTTCAGATCACACATACAGACCGGTTCCCGCTCACTGGCTGAGCGAGGCGCGGGAGCAACACCGAG
>NW_007729399.1:230242-231446 GCF_000696425.1 Galeopterus variegatus | reverse complement strand
AAAAAGAAGGCTCAGAGGAGCCTGACTCAAGTTTGGTAAAAGAGGGAGTTCTTGTTAGAGGAAGGTCCAAATTTCTAGATAAATAAACTGAGGTTCAGAGAAGAACTTGGGCTAGAAAGTGGTAGAACATGTTCAAATCAGGTCTGTAAAATTTTCTTTGTGTTCTTTTCACAACCCTCGATGCCCTGCTACAGAAGGGAGAAATCCTGGAGGACTTCTGAGAAATGGAGACTTTTCAGCTAGACCTTAACTCACAAAGGGCGTTTCAGTTTCTTCACTGGGGCCTCTTCCCAGCTTCACTTTCATCCATTTATTCAATCAGTATTCTTGAGGTCGGATGCTAGAAACTGAGAATACAGAGGAATATTAGAGAAATTGGGGCAGAGAGATAGATAAACAAGTAAACACCAATAAAGTGATAGATTCCACAGTGCGGTAGGAATCAGGAAGGATAAGTTGCTATGAGAAAAAGAAAAACTAAGTTGGAAGGGGGTATTTATTTTAGAAATTTTCGTGTAGGCTATTTTTCTTTTGAGCCTCCTGCAAAAAGTCTTGCTTCAGGGAATATTCATAAGAGAAAATTGAAGACACAATTTCTTTATCAAAAGTCAGCTGTCACATCCCCTGATTAGATATCGGCGCATCTCTTCTGGCTGTAGTGTTGACAATAAGCACTACCAAATGCTATTATTTGCTACGTGCCAACAACTTGAATGTATTCACTTCTTGACTGCTCACAGTCACCCTGTGAGGCAGGTAAGACTATTGGTGCCTATGCAGAAACTGAGGCTCACAGCTGCAATTGAAGCCTGGATCTGAGTCCAGAGTTCCTGTCCTTTCCTACGTTCACTGTCACCCACTATGGAGGGCCAAGAGCTTTCCCAACTCCCAGCTGGAGGAGGTGGCTGGAGTTGGCCCTAGAGGGTGTGAGTGTGTGTTGGGGGGTGATGGCGCTAATCATGTGTGTGTTGTGGGGTGATGGCACTAATCACCAGACCCTAAATACCAAAGACTCTCAGGAAAGGGAAGTTGAATTGCATGGTGGTTGCGGTCAGAGACCTTGAGCCAATAGTCATGGGTGTGCTCCCTCCTTTGCCTGTTCTATGCCACCCTGGTGATTTCCCCACCTGGCACCTCAGTTCTCTACTGCATTAAATGGGGTTAATACTTCTTAATGAACTTTAAATGAAGCAGCACAAGCACA
>NW_007729399.1:223342-229062 GCF_000696425.1 Galeopterus variegatus | reverse complement strand
TTGACAGTTATCAAGGAAACTCAGTCATAATAATGATTCTTTGCACCTGAGCTACACTTCACAGCTTAGATAGCACTTAATACTGGTGAGTGCTGATGATGAAAATGATGGTGATGATGATGAAGATAACGGTGATGGTTGATGATGATGGTAGTGACGATGTGATGATGATGATGATGATGATGGTGATGATGATGCGGATGATGTGGATAATGATGACGATGATGATGTGGATGATGATGATGATGTGGATGATGATCATGATGTGGATGATGATGATGATGTGGATGATGATGATGATGGTGATGATGATGATGGTGATGATGGTGATGATGATGATGATGGTGATGTGGGTGATGATGATGATGGTATGATGATGGTGATGGTGATGATGATGATGGTGATGATGATGATGGTGATGATGATGATGGTGATGGTGATGATGATGATGGTGATGGTGATGATATGATGGTGATGATGATGATGATGGTGATGATGATGATGATGATGGTGATGATGGTGATGGTGATGATGATGATGGTGATGGTGATGATGATGATGATGATGGTGATGATGATGATGATGTGGATGATGATGGTGATGATGATGGTGATGATGATGACAGGAATGGTGATGTTTGTCATGGTGACGGTTGATGGTGATGATAATGATGGTTGAGGATGATGGTGATGATGATACCATTTCTTAAACGTTTGTTATGTACCAGGTGGTTTATGTACATTATCACCACATGATTCTTACAAACTCTACATGTATGATTTTCATTTTACTTATGAAGAAATGAGGCTCAAAGTATTTTCTCCAAGTTATCCAGTAGGTAAAGGGCAGAGTTGAGACTTGAACTCACATCTGTCTAATTTTGCTATCAGCCACAAAGCTCTAATGACTTTCTGTGGCCATGTTCTCAATCCCTTCAAGCATGTAATAAGGCAGTCACCATTATCACCCTTGTACAGATGAGGAAGGGCTTCAGAAAGGGAAATAACCTGGTTGAGGTCACACAGCCCAAGAGGGGAAGAGCTGAGACTAAAACCTTATTGTTCTTGTTTCAAATATGAAATCTTTCCTATGACAGGACAAAACTCAGGAGATTTGGGGGCAGAAGGGAACAAAGAGGAAGGATAAATAGATCCTAATTCCAGCATTGCCTCTCACTAGCCATGAGGACTTGAGTGTATCACTGAAACTCGATTTTCTCCTCCATAAAATGGGAGCCAAAGGCCTTCCTCATAGGGTAGAAAGAGGGTTCACTGAGGTCATAGGTAGGGAAATGATTTGTAAACCATAGCACTCTGGACTGTTAGATAGTGTCAATTCCAATGTCTTGATAAGCCAGTATCCCCATGCTTTTGACGGTCCAGGGAAATTTCTGTGTGGTCAGTTTCACTGCTAATATGAATCGCTTCTAAAGTTCTTCTGACTCTGACATTCCATGGCCCCCAAGTAGCAACTTAAAATGCTTTATTCAAAAACTGAAGAGAGACACAATGCTTGTAGTGGATTGAATTATGTCCACCCAAAACTCAATGAAGCATAAATTGTCTCCCCTGTGTTGATGATGATGATGATGGTGATGATGATGATGATGTGGATGATGATGGTGATGATGATGGTGATGATGATGACAGGAATGGTGATGTTTGTCATGGTGACGGTTGATGGTGATGATAATGATGGTTGAGGATGATGGTGATGATGATACCATTTCTTAAACGTTTGTTATGTACCAGGTGGTTTATGTACATTATCACCACATGATTCTTACAAACTCTACATGTATGATTTTCATTTTACTTATGAAGAAATGAGGCTCAAAGTATTTTCTCCAAGTTATCCAGTAGGTAAAGGGCAGAGTTGAGACTTGAACTCACATCTGTCTAATTTTGCTATCAGCCACAAAGCTCTAATGACTTTCTGTGGCCATGTTCTCAATCCCTTCAAGCATGTAATAAGGCAGTCACCATTATCACCCTTGTACAGATGAGGAAGGGCTTCAGAAAGGGAAATAACCTGGTTGAGGTCACACAGCCCAAGAGGGGAAGAGCTGAGACTAAAACCTTATTGTTCTTGTTTCAAATATGAAATCTTTCCTATGACAGGACAAAACTCAGGAGATTTGGGGGCAGAAGGGAACAAAGAGGAAGGATAAATAGATCCTAATTCCAGCATTGCCTCTCACTAGCCATGAGGACTTGAGTGTATCACTGAAACTCGATTTTCTCCTCCATAAAATGGGAGCCAAAGGCCTTCCTCATAGGGTAGAAAGAGGGTTCACTGAGGTCATAGGTAGGGAAATGATTTGTAAACCATAGCACTCTGGACTGTTAGATAGTGTCAATTCCAATGTCTTGATAAGCCAGTATCTCCATGCTTTTGACGGTCCAGGGAAATTTCTGTGTGGTCAGTTTCACTGCTAATATGAATCGCTTCTAAAGTTCTTCTGACTCTGACATTCCATGGCCCCCAAGTAGCAACTTAAAATGCTTTATTCAAAAACTGAAGAGAGACACAATGCTTGTAGTGGATTGAAATATGTCCACCCAAAACTCAATGAAGCATAAATTGTTTCCCCTGTGTTTTATGTATTAGAAACTTAGCTCCCACTGTGACTGTTAAGAGGGTGGGAAATCCTATTATGGTAATTGAAAAGAGGAGCCTTGAAGAGGTGATTGGACTGTAGGACCATGCAGCAGTGAATGGATTAAAAATGGTGGTCAGGGGTGAGGTTCTGAGGGCTTTAAAAGAAGAGGAGAGTCTGTGTTTCTTTCTCTCTGCTCTCTCTGCTTCCACCATCTTGCAATGTGAGACCCCTGGGTCACTGTTGCTACCTCCAGATGAACTTTGGATTTCTTAGCCTCAGAAACTATAAGCAATAAATGTTGTTTTCTTTATAAATCACCAAGTCTCAGGTATTCTGTTATAGCAACACAAAAATGGACTAATACAATGCTCAAATGCTTGACTTTAGTCTTGGTAAGATTTCTAAGGAAAGGCCCTTTATTCACTATGTTCTAGTCACCTGGCTCATCTTTTTGTCCAGCAACTCCATTTTCAGCCCCATCTCAGGACCTTTGCTCTGGATGTTTCTTCTGCCTGGAACAAGCTTCCCCCTTGACTCAGTGGGGTGTCAGCTCAGACATCACCTCAACAGATAAGCCTCATGCCCACCCCTATGAAGAAGTTCTTCCCACCCCATTTCCCATCATACCTCTCCCAATACATTGTTCTATTGTTTTTTTTGGCATTCACCAAACCAGCTGGAATTACCTAGTCAGTTTATTTTATTCTCTGTCTCCAGCATGAAAACATATGGCTCTTGAAAGCTAGGCTGATACCCCTAATGCCTGAATAAGTGACTGACAAAAAAAAACATTTAATAAACATTAGTGTAATGAAACACTGAATAAATGATTTTTACTTCATGTTACTGGGGGTGCCCGTGTTGTGGACAGATTCCGACTCTCAATCTCAGATAGGAGATGCCGCATCCCACTTCCAGTCCCCTGAGTCACCGAGTGTCATGCCTGATAAATGGCCATCATTGTGGGAAGGCACCAGACCTTATTTCTCAGCTGGAGTTGACACCAGTGCCTCCTGCCAAGTGTGAGTGAGGGAGCCGAGTCCGCATTCAAGGGCCAGAAGGAGACGGGCATCCCAGCCCGTGCTGTTTCTGGAAAAACCATTCAGTTTTCTTGTTTCTCTCCACTTGTGAAATCTGCTGTTACCCTTTTGTAAAGATGTCTGAGAAAGTGTAAAACCACATTTCCCGGATCTGGGGACTCAATAGTTTGTGCAATTATAACCCAACATATCACAGAAGTCAGATCGGCACTCACTGCCTGCATAATTCATCACTCATTTTCCTGTCAGAGCCTAAGACCTTTCCTATCTGGTAGACCCCCCCCAAAATTAGGTTTACATTGCTTGATTAAAAATTCAGAAGCCTAAGGGCAAGAAGAAAGGAAGATATAAGTTGTATCATCATTAAATAGATGGAGATAAATAAAGCACTGGAAGAGAAAGCATGAAAAAGGGCTGGGGGGAGAGACAATGAAAAAAATTAAAGCTTGCTGGTAACTTGTCATTCTCAGATTTACCAACGTCAGTAATTAAATCCATTAATTTCTTCTTCCTAATGGTTAAAATTCAGGGACTATGGCACGATAGGAAGTAAGAGTCTTCGGGGCCCAGAGAATATTCTAATTCTCCCTCCCTTCCTCACTTTCCTCTCTCCCTTTCTCTCTTCCCTCCTTTTCTCTTCTCTTCCAAAATGTTATTTAGGCTCCTGTTCTTTACAAACCACACTGCAAAGCCCTAGGGATATGAAGTGAATAAACCAAAGCCCTATATTGATGAGAGACCCACCCACTATTTGGAGAAAACACAATTACAGCTCAGAGTGATCAGCGATGTTATGGGGAAATAGAGGAGGCTAGGGGAGCCCAGAAGAGGCACCTGGCCCAGCCAGAGAATGGTCATGGAAGATTCTAAGAGACAGTAATGCTTGGACTGGTTCTTAAAGGAAGCACAGGTGTTACCTGGGTGATGGACAAGGGATGGAGGGGGAATGCTATTCCATGTAGGAGTGACAACATGTGCAAAGACTCAGGGAGATGACAGAGCATGGTATGTTTTGCTGAGGGTGCGGGTTGGGCTGGGTGAGATGAGGTTAGACCTTGTGGACTGAACGAAGGAGCTCATACTTAGCTCCCACTAGATTGTAAGTTCCTTGAAGGCAGGAACTATGTACGCCTGTTTTTGTTCTCCCATCAGTAAGGCCCCATTTCCTAGCATATTGTCTGGCATACACCAGCATTTAACAAGTATTTTTTGACAGACTTTAAGATTCCAGAAGTCCTGGGGAGCCATTGAAGAATCTTGAGCACAGGAGTAACATAATTATATCTGCGCTCTAGAAAGATCCTTCTGGATGGGCAATAAGTGAACAATGGCTTGGAGGAAGAAGAGAGGAGCTGGCTAGCACTGTAGGCTTGAAGACCGTGGTCAAGACTATTAATGGTCCCCCACTATTCAATCTCCTTCTCTTCCTTTTGGTAATAGAATCTCCTGAATCTTAGCAGAGACTACATTTCCCAGCTTCCCTTGCAACTAGGTGTGGTCATGTGACTAGGTCCTCGCCAGTGAAATGTGAGTGGATGTGATGGGTATAACTTTTACCTTAATAAAAGGAAGCTGCTTGATTCATTTTCCTCTACTTCCTGTCTTGAATGTAGTCATGGTGGCTGGGAACAGCTTTGACCGTCGAGTTGAGGATCAGTCTCTAGAGCAGGGACTGAAAAACTCTGCCTGCCAGTATTGGATCTGATACTGCTTGACCATCTGTTTTTGTACATAGAGTTTGATTGGAACACAGCCATACTCATTTGCTCATGTCTGTGACTGCTTTTTTGCTACAATGATAGAGTTGAGAAATGTGACAGATACTCACATAGCCCTCAAATTCTAAAATATTTACTATCAGACCCTTTGCAGAAGGTTTACTGATCCCTGCTCTAGTGGTTGGCAGAGCAGCAAGATGGAAGGAACCTGGGCCTCTGGATGACTTTGTGGAGCAGAGACACCTACCCACTCTGGCAGCCCATTTACATCAAGAGTGATGGATGGGAGAAAAATAAACTTCTGCCTGGTTTTAGATGCTGATGTTGGGTTCTTGGTTATGGAGGCAGCTCAGCTGGTAC
>NW_007729399.1:216378-223265 GCF_000696425.1 Galeopterus variegatus | reverse complement strand
GATCCTTCTGGATGGGCAATAAGTGAACAATGGCTTGGAGGAAGAAGAGAGGAGCTGGCTAGCACTGTAGGCTTGAAGACCGTGGTCAAGACTATTAATGGTCCCCCACTATTCAATCTCCTTCTCTTCCTTTTGGTAATAGAATCTCCTGAATCTTAGCAGAGACTACATTTCCCAGCTTCCCTTGCAACTAGGTGTGGTCATGTGACTAGGTCCTCGCCGGTGAAATGTGAGTGGATGTGATGGGTGTAACTTTTACCTTAATAAAAGGAAGCTGCTTGACTCATTTTCCTCTACTTCCTGTCTTGAATGTAGTCATGGTGGCTGGGAACAGCTTCGACCATCAAGTTGAGGATCAGTCTCTAGAGCAGGGACTGAAAAACTCTGCCTGCCAGTATTGGATCCTTTACTGCTTGACCATCTGTTTTTGTACATAAAGTTTGATTGGAACACAGCCATACTCATTTGCTCATGTCTGTGACTGCTTTTTTGCTACAATGATAGAGTTGAGAAATGTGACAGATACTCACATAGCCCTCAAATTCTAAAATATTTACTATCAGACCCTTTGCAGAAGGTTTACTGATCCCTGCTCTAGTGGTTGGCAGAGCAGCAAGATGGAAGGAACCTGGGCCTCTGGATGACTTTGTGGAGCAGAGACACCTACCCACTCTGGCAGCCCATTTACATCAAGAGTGATGGATGGGAGAAAAATAAACTTCTGCCTGGTTTTAGATGCTGATGTTGGGTTCTTGGTTATGGAGGCAGCTCAGCTGGTACCCTACTTAATACAAAGACTAAGAGCTAGTTGTATTGGGGCAGATGGACGATGGTGGTGGTCCGAGCCTAGGCAGAAGTGGCGAGGAAGAGAGAAGTGAATGGAGTTCAGAGATGCTGGAGAACTCAGTTGGGAATATCTGGTATCTGACTGAATAGGGATGTGAAGGAAACATTAAAAGTGACTCCCAGGACAGTGACATTGAATGCAGGGAACAGGAGGGCAGGTTGGGAAAAGATGCAGAGCTTGGTTTTGCTGTATGGTGTTTGAGCAAAATTCTTCCCATTTTAGCCATGGATCCCAATGGGACCGGGAGGCAGTTAGCTCTGATGGGAGGGTCTGAGAAGTGACACACTGTAATGTATGAATGGGAGAAACCCCACCCCTTGGTAACCTGATGTGGGCACCAAATTTTTCTGAGCTAGAAAAAGCTTTGATTATCACACAGCCCATCTTCCCATTTTAGCACTAAAAATACTGATGCTTAGAAGAGATAACAAGCTCTTCCAAGGTCACAGAGAGGGCTATTGGCAAAGCCTTGGCTCCGTGACTCCCAGTGTTGTACTGACTTCACTCCTTCCCAGTCATCTATGTGCCAGGTTCTCTACCAGGCACAGGAGGTACAATGGAAATCAAGACAGATATGGCCATTTCCAAGTACGTGATGGCACATTAATTGTAAAAGGCACTCTATTTCAGAGATATTGGAACATGCCGGATGTGCATCTTAGAAAGATGGGCTATGGTGATAGGAGCAGCTACCATTCCTGAAGTATCTNGCTATTGGCAAAGCCTTGGCTCCGTGACTCCCAGTGTTGTACTGACTTCACTCCTTCCCAGTCATCTATGTGCCAGGTTCTCTACCAGGCACAGGAGGTACAATGGAAATCAAGACAGATATGGCCATTTCCAAGTACGTGATGGCACATTAATTGTAAAAGGCACTCTATTTCAGAGATATTGGAACATGCCGGATGTGCATCTTAGAAAGATGGGCTATGGTGATAGGAGCAGCTACCATTCCTGAAGTATCTGCTGTGCCATGGGTAGAGAGAAGTGCCCTTCATGGATTACCATAGTCAGTGGTCACAACAAGGAGTTAGGTGCTGCTAGTGGCCCCACTTAGCAAATGAGGAAAAGTTAGTTTCAGAGATGCTGGTCTTCAGCCAAAGGTTGCACAGCGAGAAAATGGCCAGAGTTGCTAATTCATTAATTCACACATTCATTCAGTACATACTTATCGAGAACCTACTAAGTGCCAGGCCCCATTCTAGCATTTGGAATTACAGCAGAAAAAAAATTGATCAAGTTCCTGTTTTCCTGGGGTTTGCTTTCTAGTAGGGGGAGAAGGAAAGGAAAATAAATAGATAAATACATAATATATCAGATGGCATCAAGTTCTGAAAAGAGAAAGATAAAAACAACAAAAATAAAATGGGGGAGAGGTTGGAAAATGAAGGGGTAGTGCTATTTTACAGAGGATGGTCAATCGGGGAAGGACTCCTTAATGAAGCGACTTTGAGCAGAGACCTGGATGAAATAAGGAAGGGACAAGTCAGGTGGGCATCAGGGAAGATGCTTCAGTCAGTGGGAACAGCAAGTACAAAGGTCCTGAGGTAGGAGTGAAATGCAGGGTTTATCTGCATTTAACACTCTCTCTTCCCACTGTGCTATACTTTATTTAATATGCACTTTCCCAAGCACCTACTATATGATGGCACTGGTCAGAGGGTGGATGAGATGTGAACTGCCCTCAGAGGGTCCACAGAGTGGCAGGGGAGACAGACACACACTGACACACCCTGAGAGCCCTAGGCAGATACAGGAAAGGTGAAATAAAACATAAATGGAGGCCTTGTCTGTCAGGGAAGAACTTGACCTGACCTTCAAAGGCATATGGAGTTTCTTTAAGCTCCTTTTTTAGTAGTGTAAATACGAGTCGAACATGCCTAATTTGAAAATCTGAAATCCAAAGTGCTCCAAAATCCTAAAAATTTTGAGCACCAACATAACACTCAAAGGAGCATTTCAGATTTCAGATTCTCGGATTAGGGATGCTCAACCTGTATGTATTCTGAAAATATTCTGAAATCCGATCTGAAATACTTCTGGCTCCAAGCATTTCAGATAACGGTTACTTAACCTGTATCAGAGAAGTGAATAACTTGATAAATTTTTACAAGATGAATGTCCCTGTGCAACCAGAATCCTGATCAAGAAAACGAGTATGTCTAGCTCCCCATATGTCCCTTAAGGTCCCTCCAGCCACTCCCAGGAAACCCCTAATCTGACTTCTAGTACCAAAGATTATTTTTGCCTGTTTTAAAATACAGTATGTCCTCTTTTATATTTGGCTTTCTTGCTTAAGATTGTGTTTGTGAGATTCACCCATGTTGTATGGAATTAATTGTGCTTCATGGATTCCCATTACTATGCAGAATCTCAATGTGTGAACATACCATGATTTATCTGCCTGTTCTGTCACTGCTGGACACTTGAGTTGTTTCCATTTGTGGCCATCACGTGCAGTGCTGCTATGACATTCTGGTGCATGTCTTTTGGTGAACACATGTACACATTTCTGTTGGGTATGACCTGGGAGTAAACTTGCTGGTTTATGAAGTGTGCATATGGCGAGCTTCAATCAACACTGCCAAGCAGTTTTCCAAAATGGTTGCACCAGTTAACAGTCCCACCAGAGGTGGGTGAGCATTTGAGCAACCTATCCTCACTAACATTTGGTATTTTCTGTCATTTTCATTTTACTTCATTTTCAATCTTGTGGGGCAAGATGGTATTCCATCCATCGTGGTTTTAATGTGCACTGCCTCAATGAATCACATAGCTGAGCATGTTTCTTGGCTATTTAATCATCCTCTTTCAATAAGTGTCTGTTCAAGCCTTTTGCCTATTTTTTATTTTATTGGGTTGTCTACCTTTCTTGCTGGTTTATAGGTGTTTTGTGTGTATTCTAGATATGAGTCCTTGGTTGAATATCTATTGCAAATATATTCTTCACTCTGTGGATTGCTCTCTCATTCTCTTAGTGGTGACATTTGATGGACAGATATTTTTACCTTCAATATAGTGCATTTTATCTTTTTTTTTTTTCCTATAGTAGGATAGAATTTTCTCAAGCATATTCAAATGCACAAAGCAGGTTTTTCCAGAGGAGGGAGGGGTTTGAGCAGAGTTGGAGAGGTGAGAAGGTCAGGGCCTTGGAGGATGTGGGTGTGACATGACACTCAGGGGTGTGTAAGAGTCTGAGGAAAGGTGGGGAGGACGGAGGAGTTGTTGGGGGCTGCCCATGCGGGCTTTGGAACACCATGCTGTAGTTTGGACTTCCTTCCTGAAGTCCACAGAGGGTAGAACTTTCGACCAAGGGCTGCCAAGACCAGAGTTGGTGTTAGGAATATTAATCCAGGGCCGAGCCCATGGCGCACTCGGGAGAGTATGGCGCTGGGAACGCAGCAGCGCTCCTGCTGCGGGGTCGGATCCTATATAGAGATGACCGGTGCGCTCACAGCGCTCACTGGCTGAGCGCGGTCTCAAAAAGGAAAAAAAAAAAAAAAAAAAAAAAGGAATATTAATCCAACAGCAAATGCCTGCATACGGGTGATGGGGTGAGGTGGAGTAGGGGGAGGTGGGGAGGCCCCAGCCTGGGCAGACTTAGGGCAGCCTCATAGATGGGCCTTGCCATTCCTCTCTCCAGAGGGGAATAGCCTTAAGATGGAGCATAGGGACACATTTATGGATGACATATCCTTAAGAATAACGTCACAGCCCTCACTGGCCCAGCTTCAGTCTGGTGCTGTCTTTCTGGTCTTATGTAAAAGCTCAGAGAACAAGCAGATGATTCAGAGGGTCACAGACCAGTCCTCCATCTGTCAGCTCTCTGAGAGCCTCAGAGGAGATGGGGCAAGCCTGCCTGTTCGTGTCTAGGAAAAGCCTTGGTTCCCTGAGGTGAAGGACATGGCGGAGCCCTGAGAAGAATTGGGGAGCATGGGCAGGAGACTTGGGTTGTAGACCTGCCTCTACCTCGGTTCATTGCTGTGTGTCCTTGGGGAAGTTCCTTCTTCTCTCTGGGCCTCTGTGTTCTTACCCACAGGGAGAGCTGTAAAACTCAGATGAACATGTGGACTTAGCATGGTTTGTAGATAATACTTCACAAACGTAAACGATTACTCGGCCCTCACCTTCTCTGCCCCAGGAGCCGAGGAGTCAGAGAAGTTTGCATTTACTCTGCTAACAATTATGTCAGAGGTGGTCTCAGGGACCAATTCTGGTCTCAGGCCCAGCCCAGAATCTAAGGCATTCGTCACCCATGCTTCCTTGCTTCCTAAATTACCAGGAATTCCCACCAATACCAAGCTCCTCTGTCTGAAATCTAAGCATCTTAAATCCAAGATATGGACATGGAAATCATATATTTTCTTTTATTTTCTACTCCCTTCTAAAAATATTCGAGGTGGCTGACAAAAAAAATTTATAATGTATTTTCTACTCCCTTCTAAAAATATTCGAGGTGGCTGACAAAAAAATAACAACAACATCTGTTTTATTTTCTACTCCCTTCTAAAAATATTCGAGGTGGCTGACAAAAAAATAACAACAACATCTGTTTAGTACATCCTCAGGGCAGGACACCATGTCAGCCACTACGATACGAGACGTGCTTGGAGCTGTGAGCAGAGGAAGGTGCTGGGGAATAGTGTGGGGACCTCAGAGAGCCTGCGATGGTGAGGTGCGTGTGTCAGCTCAGCTAGGCCACAGCACCCAGTCACTCGATCTGACACTAATCTAGGTGTTGCTGTGAAGGTATTTTGTAGGTGTGATTAACATCTACCATTAGTTGACTTCAGGTAAAGGAAGATTATCCTCGATAATCTCCACGTGTTTCTCATCCAATCAGTTAAACGCCTATAAGAGCAGAACTAAGGTTTCTCTGAGGAAGAAGAAATTCTGTCTCCAGACTGCAGCATCAGCTCCTGTCTCAGAGCTTCCAGCCTGCTGGCCTGCCCTGCAGATTTTGGACTTGCCCCACCATTGCATGAGCCTATTTCTTTAAAAAAATTATTTATTAATTATTATTATTACTTTACATTCTAAGATGTTGTGGAGCAGTTGTGGGGGAGGGGGAGAGGGGAAAGGAGAGGAAAATAGGGTGGGAAGAGGAAAAAAGAGGGACGAGGGGCATGGTCAGGGCCTGTGGCAGGCCCCGCACATTCTGGCAGGAGAGCCCAGGGGGCTTCCAGGGGCTGCTCGGTCATGGCTGGACTGGATGCAGACTTCGGGGGAGGGCGCGTGGCTGAGGCACTTGGCCCCTGCAACCCCAGGAGCCTAGGGAGCTTCTGGCGGGGGCTCTGTGGTCATCTGTGGGCTGGATGTGGATGTCAAGGGGGCATGGCTGAGACCCTTGGCCCCCCACTGCTCTGGCTTGGGAGCCTGGGGGGCCTCCTGTCCTTCTAGGTTTTATAGATGTTCTTTGGTGTTGTTAGACTTTTACTGGTTAACATCAGAACTTTGTCTCTGATCTGTGGGTTTTTTGTTTTTTCCTTCAGTTCTACGTTGGATTATTTGCTGTTCCCACCACTTAAACTCTGCACTGGTACTAATTTGCTGTCCTTTGCTTACTTCTAAAATGGGGGAACTTCCTCTGGGAACTAGCACTTGAGCCCTGTGGTTGAGCTAAATTGCTGCTTTGGGGCCGGCCCATGGCTCACTCAGTAGAGTGCGGTGCTGATAACTCCAAGGCCCCGGGTTCGGATCCCATATAGGGATGGCCGGTTCGCTCACTGGCTGAGCGTGGTGCTGACAACACCAAGTCAAGGGTTAAGATCCCCTTACCGGTCATCTTTTTAAAATAAAAAAATAATAAATAATAAATAAATAAATTGCTGCTTTGCTTCTGATTCTCTGGGGAAGACTTTTTGTGCAGCTCACGATTTAATTGTTAGCCTTGTAAGCACTTCAGGGTCTCGTGAGGTCCGGTTACACTTGACTTGTATGGAAACTCTGGTCTGGACCTGAGTCTTTTCAGCAAACTGTACCCCCTGCAGTTCTGTATTCCTGAACAGTCTCCACCGAGTGGTCCTGTGCTGATTGGGAG
>NW_007729399.1:214526-215861 GCF_000696425.1 Galeopterus variegatus | reverse complement strand
ACCCCCTGCAGTTCTGTATTCCTGAACAGTCTCCACCGAGTGGTCCTGTGCTGATTGGGAGACAGATCAGCTGTCCATGCTGTGCCCCGGTGTTCCCCAGGTGGGCTTGTCTCCCCTACCCCCCTAACTCCAAACACTTCCCATGGGATGGGCCATGCACCAGACCCTTGTGATGACTCACCAGCCTCTGAGTGGCCCCTTTTTTCAGTTGTCTGCAGCCCCTCACTCCTGTGTGGGTCCATGGGAACCCTATTTATGGTCTTGCTGGCCTGGGGGCCACCAAGGCCCTCTTTTCCCCTGTAGCCTGCAAGCAACTTCATACAAAGGACACAGCTGTGGCTTTTTTCAGCTCTTGCTCCATGTGCCCACCAGGGCCAGGCTTGAAGTGGCTGGGGCTCGAAATGGTTGGAACTATCCTTTCTTTCTCTCATTGTTTCTTCTCCTGCCTTCATGAATTCTGTAGGTCTCTCCTCCGCTTCCCCTGAGCTCCAGCGGTCCCATCTTGACATCATTTTTTTTTAATAGTTGTAAATTGGTTCAGTTGCATGAGTCTATATCTTGAAATTCTATATCATCTACATCTATATCTATATCATGTCTATATGTCTCTATGTCCTCATTTCTATCTACATAACCTATTGGTTCTGTTTCTCTGGACACAACTGCAGGATACAAAGCCCCAAATAAGAATGTAGGGCCAAGGTCGGTGGGAGCAGCGGTCAATGAGGACCAGCTCTCTGACCTCAGCCTCTTCTGTTCTCTCTGTTACTCACTCTGCTCCCGCCACGAAGACCTTCCTGGCCCTCAAGCATGCCAAGCACGTTCTAGCTGCCAGGCCTTGGCACTTGCTGCTCCTTTCTCCTGAGATCTCCCCCGTGGCCTGAGCAGCCACTTCATCCCAGTCTCTGCTTAGATGCCACCTCTTGGACAGGCTCTCCCTGACAGCTATATTCTGAAATATCCACCACCATCATCCTCTTTACTCAGATTAATTTTCCTTCCCAATGCTTATCACTACTAGCTATTTTATATCTTTATATTGTCTGTCTTGCCCACTGGAGTAGGAGCACCATGAGTGTAGAGACACTTTTTCACTCCTATGTTCTAGTCCTTAGCACAGGGTCTGGCAGAGAGTGGGTGCTCAGTGAGCTCCATATTGTGGTGGGTTTTGAATGCTGTGCCAAGTGATTATAAGGAGTTAAAACCAGCTTCCCTGACTGATCTCCTCCTGACAGCCGTGGACTCCCAGAGAGACACCATGGGGGGAACTCACAAAGAGACGCCAGCAAGAAACAGCTTGGAGGTACTTGACAATTTTCCCTTATCTCCGATCCA
>NW_007729399.1:211735-213426 GCF_000696425.1 Galeopterus variegatus | reverse complement strand
AAGAGACGCCAGCAAGAAACAGCTTGGAGGTACTTGACAATTTTCCCTTATCTCCGATCCATGTTGCCTGGTGAAGTTGTTCACGAAGGAGGCCTTATGATGCATCTCAAAAAAGCAACCACAGCCTCTCAATCACTCAGCAAATTTTGGAAGGGAAAACAGATATCAAAAACGAAAGTGCACAACAGTAATATATGATATCAGATCCGTCATTCTTTACAGCAACATGGACGATGGCATTTGTGAAACAGCAGTTGCACCCAAAAGATAGACAGGCAGTTTTGACATATCTTGCCAGAGAAGAATCACCCACCCCACCCTTGTCCCTCCACCCTCTCAACCTGATCATGAAGAATAAGAGAACTACAAACAAATCCATCAGGCAGAGAGCAGAAGCAGCGGAAATTTGGGGATTGGGTGGTGATGACAAGATGAAGTTTCAGGGTGCCAGGTATTAGCATAGTCTCGATCATGGCCAAGTGGGTGGCTGCTCACAAGGCAGGATGTGGTGGGCCCTGGGAGGACTCACTTGTCTCCAACTGCTCCTCCAATGGTCTGTCCGTGGTGCTGGAATCGGGGTTGATTAGTGTCGGAGAGAAGCAGTCACAGGTGATGGTTATCAGCCATTGGCTCCTGTGTGAGATTGAGTTTATGATGGATTGGCAAAGCTGGAGTTGGGGGATGGATATCTATAAATTACAAACACACGAGCTGACAAGGGCCAGTCGATAACACAAGCAAGAGAAACAAATTGTAAGACCATAGGGAGTGGTAGGGATTGTAGCTAACTAGAGGGCACATGCCCCAGTGAAAGGGGACAACTGCCACTCAGTCCCAGCTGTTTGAGGTCATGTGGGAATGTGAGATTAGGGTTTCTTTTTTTTTCTGTTTTATTATGAATATTCATGAGATACAAAGCTAATTTCACCCCTCGTGCCCATCATGTGAGGGCCAGATTCATATTGGCAACATACCCATTACCAGAAATTGCATTTGTACCCTGTGTCCCCCACCCAATTATCCCCAACCTTCCTCTCCCCTCCCTCCCCCCCACACTCTCCACTTTGTAGCCCAAGGAATGTTCTTTCCCTCTGTTGGATCACAGCACTACTGCGGTCTGTCTTTCCTTCCTTCTTTCTCTTAGCTCCCATGTATGAGTGAGTACATATGGTATTTATCCCTCTGTGCTTTGCTTATTTCTCTCAACATAAGTTTCTCCAGGATCATCCATGTTGTTGCAAATGGGAGTAGTTCATTCTTTTTTATGGCAGAGTAGAATTCCATGGTGTATATATATCACAGTTTCCTTACCCAATCATCCATCAATGGACATTTAGGTTGGTTCCATATATTGGCTATTGTAAATAGAACTGTGTGAACATGGGAGTGCAGGTATCCCTTCGACATGATGATTTCCATTCCTCTGGGTATATGCCCAGAAGAAGGATTGCTGGATCTTTTTTTTTTTTGTCCTTTTTTGGAGACCGGCCTCACTGCGCTCAGCCAGTGAGCGCTGTGAGCGCACCAGTCATCCTTATATAGGATCCGAACCCGCGGCGGGAGCGCTGCTGCACTCCCAGCGCTGCACTCTCCCAAGTGTGCCATGGGCTCGGCCCGGATTGCTGGATCTTATGGAAGATCTATCTGTAGCTGTTTGAGAAACCTCTATACTGTTTTCCATAGTGGTTGTA
>NW_007729399.1:207002-211134 GCF_000696425.1 Galeopterus variegatus | reverse complement strand
GGCGGGAGCGCTGCTGCACTCCCAGCGCTGCACTCTCCCAAGTGTGCCATGGGCTCGGCCCGGATTGCTGGATCTTATGGAAGATCTATCTGTAGCTGTTTGAGAAACCTCTATACTGTTTTCCATAGTGGTTGTACTAATTTACAGTCAGAATTTATAAGAGGACCTGTAAACCTCTTTGATGTAGGATCTCTTGATTTTAAATACTGGCAGCCAATTCAAAAATGTTCTAGAATAACCCCTTATTTTAATATGTAGAGATCAAGGCCCAGAGAGGGGAAGAGACTTGCTCAAAACATCTCAGCAGGTTGGCCACCAGGGGAGGTCTATCTCATTGCCTGACTCCCAGTTCACTGCTCTTTCCCCTTCACTCCAGCTTGCTTTTCTCTTTGACAGGACAGTTCTTTTCTCTCTGAGCCCTGGACCTAAGAAAGGCAGGTGAATGGACAGAATATGAAGAAAGATGTTTGAGCAAATCATACTTAAATTTTAAAAGAGCACAATATAGCCATAATTATTTCAACATACCCCAGCTCAGCTAAAGTGCCAGGCCCAGGGGATAGAGACTGAGAAAAGGAGATAGCAGGAGTAGAGGTGCACGGTGCCTTTGCAAAAATGTGTGTCCCTCTTTTGCCACCTGCAGAGTCCTGGGGTATTCCTTGGGGAGCAATTCTGAGCTCAGAGCCAGATGCTTACCTTCTCCTTTTGTTCTAAACAAGCTTCACAAGAACAGATTCTGTGGCCCCTGACTTGAACCCCAGTAGCAGGAAAACTCTTCTTGTGGGAGGTTTCTGCACCAGACAAGTCAGAAAGATCATGGAAGAAAAATAGCTGAAGTGTGTCTGGTCCAGGCAGAAGCCCTCACCCTTCCTTAACCCCATCAGCCTCCCATCTCCTGGCCTGGGGCCCCTGTGCCCTCATCCCCCAAAGGTGGATGAATCTTTCTCCCTCAGCAATGCTGGGGACACAGTCTGCATTAGGCGAATTGACAAGGCCATCTCAGGAGAGACCAAATAGGAAATAAGAGGCCCCATTGCCTAATGGGACTTATCAATTATGATCTAGGGCCATATTTCTTTGAGGGGTGATTGTTTCACGGAGTCTGACATCTCATATAGCTTTAAATTACTCACAACCGGGACGGCTTACAAGATAGCAGTAAAATCAGGAGAGGATTGGGCAATGTAATTATAGTATGGAAATGATGTTGGTCACTCAAGCAGGGAGCAGACCTTGAATCGAAACCCTGGCTCTGTCTCCCCAGCCCCTGCTTTCCATTGCTCCTTCTTGGAGCTGTAGCCACCACACCCGGGAAACTTGGAGGTGACCTTGCTCCTTCTTGGAAGGTGGAAGGTGGCCAGGTCACTAGGGGTAGGGCATAATAAACAGCATGGCTGGTGTGGACCAAGGGATCAGGACCAATAGCAGATTCAATGTGCTCAACAGACAGGGTCTTTAGGCTCATCCAGAAAGGCACAAGTCTGCAGAGATAGCCTGTTGCCCTAGTTTATGGATGTAACAATTTCCTAAGCACTTATTATGTGCTAAGAATTACATTAAATCTAGGATTATAAAGCTCTTCCTTCCATCCATCCATCCATTCATTTATTCATTTAATGAATACCATCTCTATGCCAGATTATATGTAAGGTTTTTGAGATGAATTATTTCAACTACTTACTGAGCATATACTATGTGCAAACATTGTGCTGGAATCCAAATAGAGAAACAATTATTTGTATTATTCATTCACGTACTTATTGAAGATTGGCTAATTTGTAGGTCTGCTAAATGCTCATCAGATCCTCTTTTTCCTGAGCACACAGGTAAGCTACATTTCCCAGCCTCTCTTGCAGTTAGATGTGGCCATGTGTAGCCAGTGGATTGTGAGCAGAAGTGATGTGGGTCAGTCCCTGGCCTGGCCCAGAAAACCCTCCTTCGTGAGCTCTTCCATGTTCTTTCTCCAGGCTGCCAGCTGGGTTTTCACCCAGGGTGACCCTGGAAGGCCACTATTTGAAACTGGCGGAAACATCAGGAGCCCGGGTTCCTGAATGTACAAGTGGAGAAGAGTACCCCCTCGCCCCGCCCCATCTTCTGCTGATCTGATCCTGTACTGCAGCATCAGGTGAGTGAGATCAACCTGCATTTCTTGAGCTGAAGAAATGTGGGGTTTGTCAGTCACAGTAGTTAGCTAGACACTACCTCAGGTGCTGGGGCCATAAACATTCATTCAAACCTTTCCTTGGCACCTACTATGGGTTAGGCATTATGTTGAGGACAAGGAACGTGGAGCACAGTTCATTCATTCCAACACTTAGTGTCCTAGGCTCTGGGGCTATAGACACAGGCGAATAATAATTAATTGATTATTTCAACAAACATTCGTTAGGTCATTATGTGCCCTCGTCTTGGAGTAAAGCTTTGGGGACACAAAGAATAATTCATTCAAGCATGGATTATGTTTTTACCATGTGCTGGACACTGGGTTAGGAATTAGGGAATGAAAGGTAAACATGACTCCTGTCCTCAAGGCGTTCACCGTCTGGTGGAAAGGCCACATCAGGTCATGGGGGAGCAGTGTGGAAAGCGCTCAGATAGAACTTATGAGTTTCTTCAGTGACACAGGAAATGATCTCTATGTGGGGCTGAGGGGGAAGAGAAGGGGACTGGGAAGTCTTCAAGCAAGTGGTGGTTTTAAATCTAGGCTTTGCAAGATGAATACAAGTTTTCTAAGCAGAGAATAGGTGGAAGGGAGATTCAGGCAGAAGGAACAGCATGTGCAAAGAGGGTGTGATGTGGGATTGGTGAAAAGTTCAGTATGACTGTAGCTCTGGGATATATGTCCAAGACAGAAGCAGGTGAGCAGAACTGCAGCCTGATTTGAGGGCAGATGCTCCTCTCTGTCTGCCTGCAGGGTTTGTGGGATTAGAGCTGGCGGGACTCAGAGGCTGCACATTAATTCCATCTTGGACTGAGGTGGGAGTAGATGTTCTGTCTTATGCCTCCCTACCTCTACGGGCAGGGAATTGTCTCGTTCCTCCTTTTCAAATGATATCTTCAATGGAAGTGCAACCTTATGGCATTATCCCACTAATATTATCCCCATTTTATGAAGGAGCAAACTGATGATCAGAGAGGTCGTATTAGTCCATTTCTGTTGCTTATGACAGAATACATGGAACTGGATGATTTACATAGAAAAACAGAATTTATTGCTTACAGTTTCTGAGGCTGGGAAGTCCAAAGTCCATCTGGTGGTGGCAACAGTGACCCAGGGAGCTGACATTGCAAGGTGGTGGAAGCAGAGATGGGGGGAGAGAGAGAGAGAGAGAGAGAGAGAGAGAGAGACTGATTCTTTTCTTTCTTCTTTTAAAGCCCTCAGAACCACACCCCTGACCACCATTTTTAATCCATTCACTACTTCATTGTCCTACAATCCAATCACCTCTTCAAGTCTCCACCTTTCAATTACCATAATAGGATTTCCTGCCTTCTTAACAGTCACAGTGGGGACCAAGTTTCTAATACATAAAACTTGGGGGACACAATTCAAGCTTAGTGAGTTTTTGGGGAACATAATTCCATCCACTACAGAGGTAAATTACCCACTGGAATCACACAGCTGTCTGACCCCAGGGTTAGCACTTAAACCTCCAAGCGAGGCCACATTTCCAAGAAACCTGTGGCCCTTACTGAGTAGGAAAATGGGTTTCCAGGCCCAACAATGCCAAGGCTCTAAAATTCTCTGGGATTGATTGACAGTACTTGGCAAAGGCCAAGGAGCTTACCCTCCCCAAAGCTAATCAGAACTAGCTCAACACCGAGCTCACGTGTGTGTGTGCATGTGTGTACAGTGAGGGGCGTTAGGGGGGGGGAGTCCTTGTTGAGGCAGGACCAGCCCGAGCTGTGCTGGGAAGGAATAAATCTCTCCCTGAGCCAACATTAATACAAGCTTGGCAGGTTCTGGGCAGGCCCCTGGTTGATTATGCCAATGGACAGCGGGGAGGGGAAGATTGAGCTGCCGGGATGTGTGTGTGTGTGTATGAATGCACATCACACAGGGTAATGCCTTGAAAATATATAGCATCTATGCAGGCAGACAGCTGAAGCAGGGGTGGAGGGTGGAGGGTGG